>NC_066564.1:3373756-3408756 GCF_024679095.1 Eriocheir sinensis
CACTGTACACACACACACACACACACACACACACAGACACACATACACATACACGGAAACGCAAGAATTAAGGAAAACCACGAAATCACGAATCTAAACAACAGGAAGGTGGGCCAGGCAGTGATTGCGCTCTCGACAGGTGTTTCCTTACCTTAGATTACCTGCCGCTTGGTCGCTCGTCTAGGTTGGTGGTAGCTGTTGAGGTGATGTTTAATGCTGTTGATGTGATGTTGAGTGCTGTTGATGTGATGTGAAATGCTGTTGATGTGATGTGAAATGCTGTTGATGTGATGTTGAGTGCTGTTGATGTGATGTGAAATGCTGTTGATGTGATGTGAAATGCTGTTGATGTGATGTGAAATGCTGTTGATGTGATGTGAAATGCTGTTGATGTGATGTGAAATGCTGTTGATGTGATGTGAAATGCTGTTGATGTTATGTGAAATGCGGTTGAGGTGATGTTTAATGCTGCTGATGTGATGTTGAGTGCTGTTGATGTGATGTGAAATGCTGTTGATGTGATGTGAAATGCTGTTGAGGTGATGTTTAATGCTGCTGATGTGATGTTGAGTGCTGTTGATGTGATGTGAAATGCTGTTGATATGATGTGAAATGCTGTTGATATGATGTTGAGTGCTGTTGATATGATGTGAAATGCTGTTGATATGATGTGAAATGCTGTTGATGTGATGTTGAGTGCTGTTGATATGATGTGAAATGCTGTTGATATGATGCAGAGATGCCGTTGATAATAAGCGAAATGAAAATGAAAACGGTCGTAAGATAGTAAAATAAAAAAAGAAACTGCAATTACTGGAAGCGAGTAGGGATAAAATAATTATTAAAAAGACTGAAAAAAAAAGTTCCTGACGCGAAAAAAAAACATGAAATCCAACCCAACGTACTGATTGAAAAACGAGACATAAAAATCGAACTGAATAAAGTCGTTCAAAAATAATACTCAATACAACACATGCATCACTATACATCAACACAGAAAATAATGAAAAGAATAATACAAGGGAACGAAAGAGAAGAGAAAGAAGGAAGGAAGGAAAGAAAGGAGGGTAATCTTTGTGTATAATTTGTTAGCAAGACGTGAGGAGAGAGAGAGAGAGAGAGAGAGAGAGAGAGAGAGAGAGAGAGATAACATAAGGGAAACATGAGTAAAATATGACTAACGTACTGATGAAATGTGTGAAGCAATGGTCCAAATTATCCTTTATTTTCACATTAAGCGACAATTCCCCTCCAACGACAGCAATAAATGACATCAAACATAATTAGGCGCCAGGATCCGTGAATGATTGGACTTCCCTTCCCCTTCCCTACCTTCCACGCCCTCTCCATCTCTCCTTTCCCTCTCTTCTTTCCCTTGTCTTCCTCACTCTTTCCTCCTTCCATCCTTCCTTCTCCTCCCCTAATCTCCTTTCTCCCCGTCACGTCCTCTCCAACTCTCCTTTCCCTCCGTTCCTTCTCTCTTTCCTTCCATCCTTCCTTCCAATCCCTATCTCCCTTCATCCATTCCTATCCTTTTTCATCCTCTCAAAATCTCCCTCCCTCTTCCTTCTCCTCCTTATACCCTCATTCTTCCCTCCCATCCTCCATTCTCTCTCAGTCCCTTCTTCCCTCCATCCTTCCTTCCTATCCCCTTTCTCCTTTCCTTCCGCCTTCCTCTTAATATCTTCCTCCCTCCACCCATCCTTCCTTCCCATCCCTCTACATCCTTCCCTTCCTCCCTCCTTCCATCCTTCCTTTCCATCCCCCATTCTCCCTTCTCCCTTTCCTCTTTCCTTTCAGCTTTCTCCTTGTCACCTGTGGGCTCTGATTAAGGCAGGTGAGTGTACTTCCCCCGCCAGGTGTTCCCTCCAGACTCAGGTGTGTCGCAGGTGTAATTAGAGAGCAAAGGTGTAATGGCGGTCCGGTTGTTTTGATGTCAAAGTGAGATATTCGTGTTTTACCTCACGTTTCATCCGATCTTCCTTGGTTATTAGTGTAAGTGTGTGTGTGTGTGTGTGTGTGTGTGTGTGTGTGTGTGTGTGTGTGTGTGTTTAAGGGGTTACTAGGAGCAGTTGTTTCCTTGGTGTCTAGTAGGTATTATTTTTTTTTTATTGGCTGTTTTATATTTTGTCGTTTCTGGTATTTTTCTTCCCTTTTTCCGTCATCAGGTATCTTATCGGGTGGTTTCAGTTCTCGTTCTCTCTCATACCATTCCTTTCTGTATCCTACTGGTTAATTTTCCTTTTTTCTTCTTTCTTCTTTTTTTTCTCGTCTTTGTCATACCATTCCTTCCTGTATCCTCCAAGTAAAATCTTTCTTTTCTCTTCTTTCTTTCAGGATAGAATCATTTGGGGAGAAAAAGAGATAATCAAATGTAACCACTATTAAAGAGAGAAATAGAAAAAGAGAGAGAGTATAAGTTATGAAAAAAGGGAGAAGAAAGGGAGAGATAAACAGATGTAACTCAACTATAGAAAGAGAGAAAGAGGTAGAGAGAAGCATTTGAAAAGAGAAAGAGATAGAGAGAGAATCATATGCAACTCCACTATTAAAGACGAAGAGAGAAAAAGAGGTTAATTCTGTGTACTCGTCATATTTATTTCCTTCTTTCTTTGCATTATTCACGCGTTCTGCATTGACTGAATTACGTGACTTGCTTTATCCACCGAACCGTAATAACATCGCTTTAGATTCCCTCGTACACTAGAGAATATTAATTTGTCATTTTAAGAGGCAGCGATCCAATTATTCTTATACTTATCAACTGTATTCACCTGTGGGAAGCACCTGCGTTTTTTAATTAAGACTTCAGGTACCAGGAAATCCTTTTTAAAACCAATCTGCAATTTTCTTATTATCTGTGAGTTTTATTTCCCAGAGTTTGAATGTTTTTTTGTTATTAATCAACCACTTTCACCTGTCATAACCACCTGTGTTTCTTACCTGCGAATTTTGATTATCAGGAAGAACCTTTTTCCCCGCCACCTGTCTTTCTTTCTTACCTGCGAGTTTTAATTAGTGGAAGCTCTCTTTTTCGGAGGGTGGAGGCGTGACGATTGTTTCCGACCAGCCGCTGTCCTGCCTGTGTCCGCCCCATTTGTCCTTCACCTGTGCCGCTCACCTGTAATTATCGGCGGGGGTGCGGCCATGTGTCACACTTACCTGGTTTTGTGGAGTGGGTGTGCGCTGCGTTTATCTGTTTCTGTCGCTTTTTTTCTTTCGTTTCTGATATTGTTTCTGTTTTGTTTTGTGCGTTATTCCAAGCTTTATCTTCCTCTGTGTGTGTGTGTGTGTGTGTGTGTGTGTGTGTGTGTGTGTGTGTGTGTGTGTGTGTGTGTGTGTGTGTGTGTGTCTATCATTCATTCTTCCACTCATTCTGTCTGTCTGTCTGTCTATCTGTCTGTCTGTTTGTCTGTTTCTCTGTCATTTTCTGTTTTTCTATCTGTCTCTGTATGTCTGTCTTTCTCTCATAAATACACACACACACACACACACACACACACACACACACAAGCACGCACGCATCTGTTGTTCTTGTTCTGTAGTTAGTCTCGTTATAAATAATAAGGTAAATTTAAATTGCTGGATTCTGTGTAAGTATTCTTGTAATTTGCTGTGTGATGTAGAGCGCTTTGTTGCACGCGGCTTTGTCTTGTGTTTTGTTAGCTTGTGTGTGTGTGTGTGTGTGTGTGTGTGTGTGTGTGTGTGTGTGTGTGTGTGTGTGTGTGTGTGTGTGTGTGTGTGTGTTCATTCTTTCACATCTTCCTTCTTTTTACCGTTTCCCTTTCCTCCTGTTCTTCCTCCTCTTCCTTTCTTTTTCCTTCCTTTCTTCTCTCCTCCTGTTTTCCTCCTTCCCTTCCTTTCTTTCCTCATTTATTCAGTTCTTTCTCCTTTACTTTCCTTCTGTGTGTGTGTGTGTGTGTGTGTGTGTGTGTGTGTGTGTGTGTGTGTGTGTGTGTGAACTCGAGTAGACGTCCCCTTGTGAGAATAATGTTAAGTTATTTTTTTTTTCATAATTTTGTAATTCAGAGTAAAAAGTGGACCTAGTGGTTTACTATTTTGCTTAGGATGTTAATACTTACATACTTACCCACTTTTTTGCTTCCCTACTAACAAATAAAACATGCTTATTCATAGTAAAAAAAAATAGTTTCGCGGTTTAAAATATTTTGGATGATAAAGCTTATATGTGATTTCTTACTAACGTGTTGCCTACTTACGTGCGGCCTACTTACTAACCTCCCTACTTACGTGTTTACATACTAATAAACGTACCTCCTACCCCTATGCCTTTCACAGTCTTTCTAAATCACTATATTCGCTTTCTTTTCTGTGACGAACCAGCAATTTTTCTTTAGTTTGTTTTTGTTTATAATTATGCTATTCAGAGTAAAAACGTTACCTCCCTGGATTAGTATGTTTTCGATGTTGTTGATTTTGTAGGTATGAGATCGTCTGCTAAAGAGAAAACTGTGTTATATCTTTCGCAGTCTTTAAATAACTCGTCTCGCTTTGTTTTGTGACGAACCAATTATTTTTCTTCTTCTCTCTCCTTCTTCCTCTTCATCTCTCCAAACTGTTTTTCGCCAAACAGCTGCTGTCAACTTCTCTTTTTACGTTCGTTCAATGCAATGTCTTTCTTCGACTTTTTTCCTCCTCCTTCTCCTCCTCCTCCTCCTCCTCTTCCTCTCTTCCCTTCCCTTCGCTTCCCTTTTCTTCTTTTTTCTTTCCTTGTTTTCTTTTCTCGTCTTCACTTGTCTTCTCCTTTCTCCTCCTCTCCCTCTCGTCCTCCTCTCAACAGTCATCATCATCATCATCGGCTGCAACTCAACACTGTCCTCCCTCCCTTCCCAGCTTTCGTCATCCCAGTGAAGGCTCGCCGTAATTGGTCTAATGGCGCTGAGGGGTGGTTGGCTGGGGGTGATGGCGCCTCCAAACAGCCTCGTTAAGTCTTCAGTGTGCTCGAGACAGCGCCCAGAGGTGGTTCAGCATCATTAAGAGGAGTCTGAACTGTCCTTGTTATGGGAGATGCAGTCTGAATGGGCGGTAAAGGAAGGGAAAGAAGGTCGGGCGAGGGAGTGTTAGTCCTGGCGAAGGTGTGCTGGGGAATGTGATGTGATGGGATAGGTGGGTTGTAGGGAAGAATAGGTGGGTTCAGGGGAGGGATGAGCAGGTGTGTGGGTGAGGGTTTTGTGGTGTGTGTGAGGGGAGGTTGCATGTGGTGTGTGTGGGGGGGGAGGTTGGTAGGGGTTGTTTGGTGTGTGTGTGTGTGTGTGTGTGTGTGTGGGTGGGTGGGTGTGGGTGGTGGCCTAACTATTCTACTTTATGCTTTTCATTTCGTATATCGTATTCGTATTTTTACTGTATTCCATTTTTCCTGTTGCTGGGGCATTGAATTTTGTTGTATATTCCCTTAATTGTGTTTTTATGTATATCTATGCGTTTTTATATCTATTATCTCTTATCGGACGTCTTGGCTACCGTCCTGTCAGTCTGTTAATCGACATATCTAGCTATCTGTCTATCCCCGTGTATTCATCTTTATCTGTGCTTGTGTGTAAACTGAGTCAGATAGGGAAAGGTATGAAGTAAGGACAAGGGAATCAAAGTCAGGTGCCCGACAAATGTAGGGTTACCTTGAAAATCTTTGGCAGGTGAACGCAGGTAAGCGGTGAGCAGGTCAGGACAGGTGTTGGGGAGCCAGTAACAGGTGTCCTTTATAATCTGTCACGTCTTGTAGGCAGGTGTGTTGTGCTGAATTAAGGTGCGAGGGTGTATTCGGTAACCCTTCTGATGTTATATGATTAAGGGCTATCTCTTATGCGTTGGTTTTCTCTCATCTCCTTTTAAGTTCTCGCTTTACTAAATCTAGACACAGCCTACACAACTTCAGGCGCCCGAGTGGAACGTATAGACAGTATGATAACTAACAGATGGCATTTCAAAGGTATTTACGCTTCGATTTCGTTTTATGATTAAGCTAAAAAAATGCAAAAGACAAACCTTATTATATATGTGGACACGTGCGAGTTTTAAAAAGCTAGAAACGACTTAAACAAAAGAGGTTAAGTAAGAGAATTAACTCGACACTCTAGTATAGGTGTGTGGAACCAGGTAATCTGCTTCAGGTGTAATCACGTTTGCTGGCAAGTAGGAAGAAACGCGGTAAGATTCAACGAGCAATAAAACACTGATAAACGGAGCCAGAATAATCAGGTGGTTAAGCAGGAGGAGGAGGAGGAGGAGGAGGAGGAGGGCGGCGAGGCAGTCTTCATCAGGCGTGAGTGGGCGGCTACTGACGAGGATGAGCGGATTAGCAATAAGCGTGGGAAAGCTTCGTTGCGGCTTCAAGGTCATGCATTATAAAACCATTGCCCGCATTATCCAGATTCACGCACCTGCTCTCCCACGCACCTGACTGTGAATTAACTGACTATGAATGCGAAGTACAGCTACGTGTGTGGTTGAAAAAAATGCATTACCTTAAGCTAGAAATGTGGGAAATCATGGTTGAACGCATGTGAGAGAGGGTAAAGCAAATGAAAAACTATTAACAACGAGAATAAAAGAAAGAAGTGTATATATGTGATGTCTCAATCCATGGTACAGCTTCGTGTGCAAAAAAGAATCATTACCAGAACTTAGCAATGTGGGAAGTCGGAGTTGAATTCGTGTAAAAGAATGTAAAGCAAACGATAAAACTAATTAAAACGAGATAAAAAGAAGGAAATGGATATATGTGGTGCTAAAAGGATCGAATCTCATTTATATCACTCAAAAGGTATTCAACTACACATATATTCCTTACTATGGCACACGGAATCCGGCTTATATGTATTTTTTTTTTTTCGAATTCATACAACTCCGTAATTAGCCCAATCTGTCCCTTCTTCCTTCCCTCTCTCCCTCCCTCCTTCCCTGTCTCCATTTCCTCATTCCCTCCCTTCCCCCCTTCCCCCTTCCCACACACGCACACACGCACGCCCGCAGAACAAAAGAACATCAGTGTGTGTGTGTGTGTGTGTGTGTGTGTCGTTGTATCTATTCAGCGAACGTGAACTCGCCCTCCTGTCAACCTGAAATCCGTGCAGAGAGGGGGGACGGGGGAGGACAGGGGATAGGGAGTGGGGGAATGGGGGCGGGGGTGTAGCCTTGCCTAGCCTTGGCGGGGCGAGTGTAATTATAACCTGGTATTCTCTAATTATCAGTAATTTTTCATTTCCTCTCCATTCGGCCGTCCGGTAGCTGGCTGCGGTTGGCTGGGGCTGCAGAGTGGTAGTTACTTTTTGCCTTGGTTAATTATGATGTTTGTACCCCTTCCCCTTCTTTCCCCTCTTCCCCCTCCCTCCTTCCCCGTCCCCGTCATGTTCCGTCGCTCCCTCTCCCTTCCTCCTACCCTCCCTCTCTCGGTCTCCACTGTTCTCCCTCCTCTTCCACTTTTGTTCTGTCTGTCACTCCTGTCTCCACTCCCTCCTCTTCCCCTTTTTTCTTCCTCCTCCTCCTCCTCCTCCTCCTCCTCCTCAACCTCTTCACGTTGGTAAAGAGACGACTGCGGGGGGACATGATACAAGTCTTTAAGTACCTGAACAAGCTCAGCAACGTTGATCACTCCAAACTCTTCACGCTACAAACCAACCTGAGAACAAGAAACAACGGAAAAACAATTCAAGCAAAGCGATGCAATACCGACATCGGCAGGAGTTATTTCTCGAATAGAGTTGTTCGCCACTGGAACAGCCTTCCTGCAGAAGTGGTTAGCGCAGAGACCATCAACTCCTTCAAGAAACGCATTGATCGCCACTTTGCTGCATCGGGAGTGAACTGAACGTTCCCAAGAGTAGATACACAAGTGCTTTAATCCTTCCCTGCAAGCCACTCCTATGGCAAACGGATTGATTAAATCACTGAACGCAGGCAGCCTAGTAATGAGCCAATAGGCTTTCTGCTGCCTGCTAGTCCATGTTTCCATGTTTCCTCCTCCTCCTCCTCCTCCTCTATTCGCTAACCTACTTTATGTTAGCTGACCTGAAGCACTTGTAAATGCATTCCCAAATCTGAAGGGTGGGAGGAGACTTCATCAGAGTTTATAAATGGACGAAGGACTTTAATAATAAGTTTTATTCTTGAGCCGAGTCATTCGCCAGTGGAACAAACTTCCCGCAAAATTACGAAGGGCGGAAAGCGCTGACCTTATATATCGCATTAACCGTTATTTCGTTGCGTCAGGAGCGAACTAAACCTACATACCGATGTAATTTGATCTTCTTTGCTTGCACCGAAGTGCCTGTCTTTGTTTCTTTTGTTTTCTGATGAATTTTGTCAAGAATGCATCGGAGTGAGCTTATTTTTTTATATATATATATATATATATTTATTTATTTTTTGTGCGTGTTCTGCAATCGACGAGAAACATTCGCCAGCACAGGAAATTTCATGCAGCCTGTATTATTGTTTCCTGAAATCTGCTAATATATAAATAAATAAATAAATATAAGTAAGTAGGAATTAGCGAGTAAGCCAAAAAACTTCTAGAAATATTCACATGAAAAGTTGAAGAGACTCCCCAGCGCCACCAGGCCAGTAGTGCGGCGATATAAATAAAAGAGAAATACTGTATTCAGCTACATACCGGGAGGGCGGACGCGTATCATCACAACCGCATTTCTGACTATGCCTCGACGCTTTCCCAGCACTCTTTTCCACGCAGTCTCCACCCTCGCCGCCCTCCCCCATCCCGGGAAAGTCATGCTATTTAAATCTGGACTGTATTTTTTCTTCTACATAAGCATTGTGTGGATATGGTGGTGTCAGTAAGGGGGGGGGAGGGGTTGGGAGGTGATATTCTAACCATGGATGTACTGGTGAGCTGATTAAAAGGCCATGTTGATAGAGGGGAGAGAGGATGTGAGTGCCCATGGTGGTGGTGGAGGTGGGGCTGGTGTTTGGGGTGATGGTGAAATGGAGCTTGGTTGTGTGTGGTTGTTGGTGCGGTGATGGTGCTGGTATGAATGGTGGTGGTTGTCGTAAGAATCGTAATGATGGTTGTGGTGATGGTGGTGGTGTTGATAAGGGTGTACGTTTTGTAGATTATAATGGAAGTGGTCGTACTTATGGTAGTGGTGATATTGATTATAGTAGTAATAGTAGTAGTAGTAGTTGTAGTAGTAGTAGTTGTAGTAGTAATCGTAGTGATGTTAGTGATGGTAAAGCTAATGTAGTGATGTATAACAGGAAACGGAAATAGGGGAGAGAAATTACGTAGAGAAAGTAATCAAAGAAAAGAATTATAGAAAAAACAACAACGAAAAAAAAAACGAACACAAAATAAGAGAAGGGGAAAAAAATATAATCATAATGAAAAAAAAAATTAAATACGAAATAAAACTAAAAAACTGAAGAGACATTTTCCGGCTGAAGTAATGAAATTCAGACGTGGGCGGAGTGGGCGTGAGCGAAGCGACTCACCCGCCCATTACCACCACCCATGCATGCCCCACCCCGCCCAGCCCCGCCCCGTCCCTCTCCCTCTCGTCCCTTTCCTGACTTCGGGGCGGGGGAAGGACAGGTCAAAGGTGAAGGAGGGATGGGGCGGGGCGGGGCAGGGGCATGGGTAAGGGAGGAGAAGGGAGGTGAGGCAGGGAGATAGGGAGATAAAAGTAGGAGAGAGAGAGAGAGAGAGAGAGAGAGAGAGAGAGAGAGAGAGAGAGAGAGAGAGAGAGAGAGAGAGAGAGAGAGAGAGAGAGAGAGAAAGGGTGGAGGTATCAGATAGTCTTGTCCTCTCGAGTTGTCGGGATGCGAGAAGAGACTAAGGAGGGTTTTTTTTTCTTTTTTTTTTTCTTTTTATTCATCCATCCAAATTTTAGTTTCATGTGTTGTTGATTTTTTAGCTCCTCGGCCATCTGTTCACACACACACACACACACACACACACACACACACACACACACACACACACACACACACACACACACACACACACACGAACATCCGTGAAGAAACATGTTATTAGCGACCATGTGAAATTGAAATAAAAATGTACTGAGTATTATATAAATGAAAAAGTAACGGAGACTTGCACAACGGAAGAAGAAGAAGAAGAAGAAGAAGAAGAAGATGATGAAGATGAAGATGGGAGAAGTAGAAAAAGAAGAAGAGGAAGATGACGAAGAAGAAGAAGTAGATGATGAAGATGAAGATGAAGATGAAAGAAGAAAAAGAAGAAGTAGGAAAAGAAGAAGAAATAGAAGAAAAGTGATACAACAAAACAAAGTCGCCATATTAAGAAAAGTAAAAATATGTCCTCAAAAACACCAGGAAAGTAAAAAAAAACAGAAAAGAGACATCGACGTTTCAGCATCAGAAGAAAGACGAGAGAAAATAAAAGTAAGAGAGAAAAGAAAAAGAGAAAACAAACGAGGAAAGAGGGAAAAAGGAGGAATAAGGAGAGGCAGAGAGAGCTGGAGAATGACAGGAGGTACACTGGGGGAAGGGGGAGAATGGGGAGATGAGGAGGTTGAGGGGAGGGGGAGAGGGTGATGGAGGGGCCCTGATTGAGTGGTCGAGGTGGTGGGACATAAACAAGGTGGGCCGCCGGGCAGGTAGACGGCGGCGGGGGTCAAGGAAGGTGTGAGGGACGTGATGACCCCCGCGCCACACACGTCATTACCTCGTCAGTGGGAGAAGGAAACATGGAAGGAAAGGCAACGGAAAGTATGTTAGCTTAAAAGAGGGTTGACTGCATTAGTGATTCAGTCTCTCTTTCAGTGACGTCAGTAACTTGCACAACAGACTTAAGCTCTCGCACTAAATAGCTCTGCAGGAAGTTTGTGTCAGTAACGGATGACTATATATATTTTTTTTATATAGACTGAAGAGTATATTCCTTACAGCATGTGTTTGTCGCCTTGCTTGAATCGGTGAAGCGTTCTTTCTAGTTATCGCGTATGTTTGAAGCTCTAAAAATTTGCAATGGATCTTCTTGTACTGATTGATGTATCGTATTGTATTGTGGTTATTACTGTACCGATTCTCGAACACCTGCATCTGATGAGCCGTGGTTCTATACTTTCTAGTGTAAAGAACTTTTTGTGTAGAGATGAGCCGCTCTCAATACGGCTGTGCCTTGAATGTTGGCCTCATTTTTGTAACTTATTGTATTCCCTGGAGCAGCTCGGTGCCCCGCCTCTAGTTGGAGAACCAGAACTTGCCCGAAGAGACCTCACTAAAAAGTTGTACAAGTAGAAGACTATTCCCGATGAAGGAGAGAAATTGTAGTAGTGGTAGCAGTAGCAACAGTAGTATTAATAGTAGTAGTAGTAATAGTAGTAGAAGTAGTAGCTCTTGTTGTTGTTGTTGTAAATACGATATGAAAGTAAAGAAAGAGGATAAGGTAAAAAGAACGATAAAGAAGGGGAAATAAACAGAAAAGGTAGAACAGAGGTAATGAGGGAAAACGGGAACATAAATAAGTCCAGGAAGAGGAAGCGCAAAGACGAGTAAAGGAATAAAGAAAACACACACAGAGAGAGAGAGAGAGAGAGAGAGAGAGAGAGAGAGAGAGAGAGAGAGAGAGAGAGAGAGAGAGAGAGAGAGAGAGAGAGAGAGAGAGAGAGAGAGAGAGAGAGAGAGAGAGAGAGAGAGAGAGAGGTGAGTGTCGTGTGTAGCGTCTTGTTTACCTTAATGATTGACAGGTAAAGGTGTGCTGTATGCTGACCCCCCCGCCCCCCACGTGACCTCCCGTGACCTATCCTCTTCGTGACCCTCAACCCTGACCCCCTTAGCCCCCAGTGTTGCCTAATCCCCCTTACTGACAGCCTTCCTCTTTCCCTTTCCTTCCTCCTCTCTCATCTTCTTTCCCTCTCCCTCTTCTTCCCCCTCGTCTGCTTCCCTCTTCCTCCTTCACAAGCTTTTCCATTTCTCTCCTATTCTACTGGTTTTCCATTTTTCTATTCTCTTCTATTTCTCTCTTTCATTCTCCATTCTTTCTTGCTTTCTCCTCCCCTTTCTTCTCCTGCTTTCTCCATCATTATTTATTTCTCCTGTTTTTTCTGTTTTTCCGTTTCCCTTTCCCCTTTTTTTTCTCTGCTCCTCCTCTATCTCTATCATTCTCCATCCCTCCTTGCTTTCTCCTCCCCTTTCTTCTCCTGCTTTCTCCATCATTATTTATTTCTCCTGTTTTTTCTGTTTTTCCGTTTCCCTTTCCCCTTTTTTTTCTCTCCTCCTCCTCTATCTCTATCATTCTCCATCCTTCCTTGCTTTCTCCTCCCCTTTCTTCTCCTGTTTCCTCCATCTTTATTTATTTCTCTCCTGTTTCTTCTGTTTTTATGTATCCCTTTCCCCCTTTTTTTCCCTCCTCCTCCTCTCTCCTTCCCTGCCTCCCCCTTCTTTAGTCTTTTCTCTCCTGTTTCTCGCTTTCCTTCTCTTCTCTCCTTTCCTCTTCCCTCCTACAGTCCCGTTCCCCTGTCCTCATATATACCATTTCCGGATTCACCAAACTTGTTCCCTTCACCCCCCCCCCCCGTCCCCCCCCCCCGTCCCCTCCCCCCACACCCTCCCTGACCATTCCTTCACCTCTCCCGTTACCCGTTTCCGTTTATTTGTTGCCTTATATGGTTGATTTTCTGCAGCATGTATTGTTTATCTATTTTTTTTTTTTTTTGCCCATTTCATTCGCTGATCTTCCCTGTTTTGTTTTGTTTTGTTTTCTGAATCGTTACACACACACACACACACACACACACACACACACACACACACACACACACACGCCGTTTTTTTGTTTTTTTGTTTTTTTTTGTTTTCGTCCTCAAACTGGATGATGACCACACTCGGTTTAATCTACGTATAATTTTGTCGCATGCTCTACACTAAAGCCACACTAAAGCCGAGATATAGACGAAAAACCCTTACATATTACTACTGAAAGGAGGAGTTTACTACTTGAAGAAAAAAAAATGCTTTCGGTAAAATAAAAACACACAAGCCGATCTAAGCGAGAGGTAGATTCTCACTTTTTCATTTACCAGCGAAGGAAAAAAAAAAGTTTGTGCGAAGAGAAGAAAAAAAATCAACTTATAAATCATAGTTCCTCCCCCGACACACGCGCCTCCTTCGACGTCTCCCTCAGCAGGTGAACGCGTGGAGCAGCAGGTAGTGAGGCGCGGAGAGCAGAAGGGTGGAGAGAAGAAGGATATCAGCTGAGGGCACTATCGCATGTATTTATAATTTCTGCAGCTTGTATATTACCATCCATTCTCGTACGTCATCCATCCGTCTTGGTAAATTATGCAGCCGAGAACCAAGCCGGACACGCTCAGAGGAGGGGATGAGATGATGGAGTGTGAGGAGGAGGAGGAGGAGGAGGAGGAGGAGGAGGAGGACAGCGTTGCCAAATTATCGTACTCAGCGCATTGCATTTTCCTAGTTTCTGAGCGATAACTCTAGCAAAAAAGAGCGAAAACCATCACTCTTTAATAGTTTCAACGATAACTTTAATTTTCTATCGTTGTTTGTGTGGTTACGACGGTCTTGGAGACTAAAAAATGATAATTGCAATGCTCAGAGTACGACAGTTTGGCAACGCTGAAGGAGGAGGAGGAGGAGGAGGAGGAGGAGGAGGAGGTGAAGAGGAGAATGTACTGAGCGATGAAGGAAGACGAGAAAGAAGAGGAGGAGGAGGAGGTGAAGAGGAGAATGTACTGAGATATGAAGGAAGACGAGAAAGAAGAGGAGGAGGAGGAGGAGGAGGAGGAGTAGTGAAGAGAGGAGTGTTCTTAGAAATGAAGTAACTCGAGAAAGAGGAGGAGGAGAAGAATGTAGGAATGAATGTATTGATAAATGGAGGAAGGCGAGGGAGAAGAGAGAAGAGGTGAGGAGATGATGAAAGGCGAGAAAAGAGGAGGAGGAAAAGGAAAGGTAAAAAGATGAAGGAAAAAGAGGAAGACGAGGAAGGTGAGAGGGAGGAAGAGTCGATGTTTGTGGATAGGACAAAAAATAAAATAAAGAATGAGGAAGAGGAAAAGAAAGAAGATAATTAGAGAATGCGATGAAAACAAAACATAGAAAAGGATTTGGGAAGAGGAGAAAAAGACGGAGGAATAAGGGAGAAGATGAAGTGAAAAGAAATATGAGAAGAGACGAGAAGGAGGAGGAAGAAGAGAGGTAAAGAAGGAAGTAGAGTAGATATTATTGAAGGAGTGGATAATGGAAGCTGTGATGAGGAGGGAGAGGTGAGAGGAGGAGGATAATGGGAGAGGAGGAAGAAATGAAAGGAGGGAAGAGGTGGGGAGAGAAGTGACTTAATGGTGACATGTTTGAAGGGTTGAGAAAGTTCGTGTGACGCTGAAGTGAGCTTGTGTGTGTGTGTGTGTGTGTGTGAGAGAGAGAGAGAGAGAGAGAGAGAGAGAGAGAGAGAGAGAGAGAGAGAGAGAGAGAGAGAGAGAGAGAGAGAGAGAGAGAGAGAGAGAGAAATGGATCAGACACGGTGAAGATGGAGTCTGACTTGCAGGGTGGAGGGACAAATTTACCAAGTCGAAGGAAGACTCAAGGATGATTTAAGAGGAGAAGGAGGAAAAAGGAAAAGGAAAAAAAGACAGAACTAAAAAGATTAAAAAAAGGAGGAGGAGGCAAAGTGTAGGATATCGAGAAGCCGGGATCCGCGAAGTGACGAGAAAACAACAACAACAAAACAAATAAACTTGCTAAGATCGAGTGCTAAGGAAATTGAGTGATGCAGGACGAGGATAAATAATACTTGAATAGATGCACTGGAGAGTTTTCTATAGTGTTGCAAGGGACCCATTTACAGGATAGGAAACATAACCCAGATATCGCCAGTGATTGTTTGCTACGTTAGCGATACCCGTTATGTTTTCAGTTGAGTGTGTCGAAATTATGAAGAAAAAAAATGAAAATTAAGCTTACCGAGAATAATTTTACCTCAAGATGATGAAAAACTTGACTGGCTTAGAGTGTGTGTCCGTCTGTCTGTCTGTCTGTCCGTCCGCAGCGAATTCTGTAGAGCGTTCGCCTAAGAGTTTAACATCACTTATTTTTATTAAAAGTTAAGCAAAGGGATAACGGATCGGAAATGAGCGCCGCAGCCACGCGCAGCTATAGCATATACACCTTATCTTTACCTTATTTTAATTAGAGAGTAGAACAAAAGAACATGCATCAAACAAAAGTATGTGTTTGTGGGGAGATCATGTGTTGAGGAAAGAAACTTAATATACAGCGGACATATCAATCATTAGAAGCACCTACACCTACTTCTACAGGAGGAAAAAAGGAGGCAAGGGGGGGATCGTCAGGGAAGCATGGGGGGAGATTAAGGGGGGGTGAAAGGCAGTTAAGCAGGGGGTGTATCTCCCTTCTCTGCACGGATATGTAGCGCTCACTCATGAACAGGGAAGGTTAGGTTAGGTTAGGTTAAGTTAGGTTAGGTTTAGTTGGAGACATCTAGGGTAATTTTGAGTAGGAATCACAGGTTAGGTTAAGTTAGGTTAGGATTAATTGGACTTATTTAGGGTAATTTTGAATTGGGAATCACAATGAATGTATTTTCCAGAACGCCCCGTGTTTAGTCGAAGGTACAGCCGAGCATCTTCACTCACGGACCACATACCCTTAGAGAAATTGGGAATATGTGACCGCGGGAAGTGAGACAGGGAAGCGGGCGAGCGGAGGGAATTGGGGGACGGCGAGAGCGCTGACGAAGGAAGCTTTTGTATCGTGAAGTGTTTCGTGTCCGGCAATGGAAGGACTCGCGTTTCTGGGCCCGTGTCGCCGCCGTGCCAAAACAAGGCCATAAATATGATAACCAGACACCCCCCGAGCCGCCGCTGACTGGTCCAAATCCTAAGCGACACAATAAGATAGGTTTGAGGGGCGCGGGAAGAACGGCACCGGACGGACAGACACGGACGGGAAAGAGAAATATATCCGCTGACCAACTTGTGTGAAAAATGTGGAAGATACGACATTAGCGGAGGGTGGGAGAGAAACACCGAAGTCTCCCCTCGTTCTTTGTTTTTCTTCCATTCTTTCTTCTTCATTCATTTTTTTTCATTCTCTTTATCCTTATTTTACTCATCGTCAGCTTTCTCTTTCCCTTAAAATAACTAAGTCTCCGTTCTTTTTTTTCCTTCCATTCTTTCTTCTTCATTCATTTTCTTTCATTCTGTTATCCTTATTTCACTCATCGTCACCTTTCTCTTTCTCTTAAAATAACTAAGTCTCCGTTCTTTTTTTTTCTTCCATTCTTTCTTCTTTATTCATTCTTCTTTATTCATTTTTTTTTCCTATTCCACTCATCGTCCGCTTTCTTTCTCTTTCTCCTCATCTTCCTAGTCCATCTTTTTCTCTTCTATTGTTCCATCCTCTCTTTTTACTTCTTCCTTTTCTCCCTGTGTCTCTTCTTCGCCTACTTCCATCATCCTTTCTTTTCAATTATTCCATCTTTTTTCACTCCTCCTCCCTCTTCTCCTCCTCTTCACCCAAATCCTTCCTTTCTCTTCCATTATCCCACCTCCTCCTTTGACTCCTCCTTTCCTTTCTTCTTTTCTTCCCTCATATCCATCCTTTCTCCTCCATTATTGCAACCCCTTACCTTCCTTCTTTAACTCCTTCTCTCTCTCCTCCTCTCCTTTCTCCTCTTCACCCAAATCCTTCCTTTCTCCTCCATTCTCCCACCGCCTCCTTTTATTCCTCCTACCCTTTCTTCTTTTCTCCACATCCTTCCTTTCTCTTCCATTTTTGCAACCCCTTTCATTCCTTCTTTCATTCCTTCTCTCACTCCTCCTCTCCTTTCTCCTCCTCTTCACCCAAATCCTTCCTTTCTCTTCCATTATCCCACCTGTTCATCCTTTTGCTCCTCGCCTTTCTCTTCTTCGTACCCCGCCACGACCACCACCACTAACCCTCCCCACACCACCTACCCCTCCCCACCCCCTCCAAGCCATCAAGCGTGGCCAGCAAAGCCGAGCGGAATAAGAGCTCATTGTCATGGAAATCAGGTAAAACGCGAAAAGGCTCCGTCGAGATGTAATTACTGGTACCTGATCTTTCTCTTAGGCCCGCCCACCTCTCGCCTCGCCTCCAAATATGTCTCCTGATTGCTGTTGTGGCCCGCGCCGTCTCGCCCCCGCGCTGTTACGAGTGTTAAAAGTATCTCCCCGGGACGTATTAAAAGCACACGCCCCCGAGGGTTAAACTTAAAGGCGCCACAGGTGAGGTGCGGCAATGTACAGGTTAAGTGGAAGGTGTTCGGGGGGCGATTTATGGCGAGCTGGTCTTTGTGATGCAGGTTGGGGGAGGGGTGGCGTGCAGGGGGAGGGAAGGGCAGGGGGGGTAAGGGGAGGATGAGTTCGATGGGTAATGGGTAATGGGTAATGCTTGCCTTTCTAAGCGGGGTAAATGGTAACGCGGTAATGAGAAAAGAAAAAAACTAAGCAGGAGTTCGAAGCTTGCGATGTCGAACGAACGTGAAGTGGTTTTGGGCGTAGCTTAAGGAAGGTGAAGAGTTGAGGGTGAACTCGATGGGTGCTGTTTGGCCTTCTTAGCGGAGTAGAAGGTAACATAGAAAGGTTCTGGACGCTAGAAGAGGGAAGGGAAAGAACTGAGGAAGAAGGTAACGTAGAGGAAAGGTTGTAGACATAGCTTGAGGTGAAAAGGGAAAGAGATGAGTTTGAGTTCGATTGGCAATGTTTGTTCTCCAGTCGAAGGAAACGTAGAGAGGTTCTGAACGTAGCTAGAAGAGGGAAGGGAAAGAGCTAAGGAAGAAGGTAACGTAGAGGAAAGGTTATAGACATAGCTTGAGGTGAAAAGGGAAAGAGATGAGTTTGAGTTTGATAGGCAATGTTTGTTTTCCAAGTCAAAGGTAACGTAGAGAAATTCTGAACGTAGCTTGTGGAGTAAAGGGAAAGAGCTGAGGATGAGTTCGATAGGTAATGTTTGTTTGCGAAGTCGAAGATAACGTTAAAGAGGTTCTGAACGTATTGCTTGAGGAGAAAAGGGAATTAGCTGAGCGCAAGTCCGAAATGTTTGCTTATGAACTCGAAGGTAACATGGAGGAGAGATTCAGAACATAGCTTTGAGGAGAAAGGGGAAAGAGCTATAGTTGAGTAAGAGACAGCTGGTACTAAGTGAATGAATAGCTGACAAGGGATAAAGAGTAACAAAGAAAAGGTTACTAAAATTGCAAAAGGAAGGTAGTAAGAGAGGTATATAGGAGGGTATCAGGACACCTCTCCTCCCGAAATTGACCTCTCTTTTTGGCCACTCCTCTGTACTCTATTCAGGAGCAGTAAGTAGCGGGCTTTTTTTTTTTCATTATTGTTTTCTTTTATTTTTCACGCCCTTGAACTGTCTCCTCTAAAAAAAATTATCTATCGGAAAAAAATAGATAGGGAAACTCAAACCCTGCATATGACAAAGATTTAAACAAGGACAGAGAGATGCAGGGTAAGGAAGGGGGCAAACAGGTAAGGTAAGGTAAAATTAGGGGTAGGAGGGAGCTGGCAGGGGAACAATAGAAAGGGAAAAGGAAACAATGCAAGGATTCAAGGGCAGATGCATGCAGGGTAAAGAAGAGGCAACAAGGTTAGGTAAGGCAAGGTAAACGTTACGTAGGGGGTGGGGGTGAAAGGGGGGGGAGGGGCAGCTGGCAGAGGGGGGGGCGAGTGTGCGGTATCCCTGGAGTGCCTGGCCGTAATGTGTGTGTTTACCTGTAATTACGAGAAATGGCTCTTGCGGCGCGTTGTGGTGGGCCCGTGTCACGCCAGTCCGCCGCTCATTACGGGGATTAACATACACATTTCTCTCTCTCTCTCTCTCTCTCTCTCTCTCTCTCTCTCTCTCTCTCTCTCTCTCTCTCTCTCTCTCTCTCTCTCTCTCTCTCTCTCTCTCTCTCTCTCTCTCTCTCTCTCTCTCTCTCTCTCTCTCTCTCTCTCTCTCTCTCTCTCTCTCTCTCTCTCTCTCTCTCTCTCTCTCTCTCTCTCTCTTTCTCTCTCTCTCTCTCTCAATTGATTGACTGATAAGAAGATAGATAGATAGATAGGTGAATAGATAGATAAATAGATAGATGGATTGATCGATGGGTAGTTAAATAAATCGTAGACAAAATTTGACATGAGAGAGAGAGAAAGGGGGGGCAGGACACAGGTAGCATGTGTAATGTGTCCTGCTGGCTGCCGCTGCAGACTACCCGTGTTAATTGGCACATCCGGGGACCTAATGGATTGTGCCTCACCCCTTTCTCTCTCTCTCTCTCTCTCTCTCTCTCTCTCTCTCTCTCTCTCTCTCTCTCTCTCTCTCTCTCTCTCTCTCTCTCTCTCTCTCTCTTTTTCTCTCTCTTTTTCTCTCTCTCTTTTTCTCTCTCTCTCTCTCTCTCTCTCTCTCTCTCTCTCTCTCTCTCTCTCTCTCTCTCTCTCTCTCTCTCTCTCTCTCTCTCTCTCTCTCTCTCTCTCTCTCTCTCTCTCTCTCTCTCTCTCTCTCTCTCTCTCTCTCTCTCTCTCTCTCTCTCTCTCTCTCTCTCTCTCTCTCTCTCTCTCTCTCTCTCTCTCTCTCTCTCTCTCATTCCACTTATCCAATCCCTTCCCCCCCAACCCTCTCTCACCCTCTCTCTCTCCCCTCTCTTCCTCTCCCTCCCCCCCATCACCCTCTCTGCCTCATTATCTGTCATTAGCTTCGTTGACATGACGTCGGTGCATCGTTGACGTTATACTTATCATTATTTTGTCTATTATTTTATTTCTTTATATATATTGTCTCGCTTTTTTAGGTTCGTCGGGAAAATATAACACAATTTGATTCGGTGGTTGTTGATTTTTTTCGTTTTTTGAGACCATTTTTTTACGTGTTTTCTTTTTCTTTCTTGTTTATTTTTACTCTTATTAGAAAAGCTGTGAAGAGGAGGAGGAGAAGATGCATAAGAGGAAGACACGCAGAGGAAATAGGCAGAAAGGTGAAGGATTGGATGAGAGGAAGAAATGGGAAGGCAAGGTAGAAATAAGAAAATAAGAAAGAATAAGGGAAAACAATTAATGGAAAGGTATAAATAACCAAAGAGGAGAAGAAGAGAGAGAGAACATGGAAAAGGAGGAAAAAGGAGAAGAAAGAAAGGAGGAAGAAGTGTGAGAAAGAAGAAAATATGTAGGACTAAGAGAGGAAAGGAAAAGCAGAGAAAGAAAAAGATAAGAAATGGGACAGACAAACAAATAGCGAATGAAGAAGAAGAGGAGAGGGGAAAAACGAGGAAGGACAGACCAAATAATAATAAGGAAAAAAGAACAACGAAATGGAAGAACATGAATAAAAAGAACAAAAAAAAAGTAGGTGAAGAAGAAGAAAAAGAAAAGGAAGAACAACAACAACAACAACAACAACAACAACAACAACAACAACAACAACAACAACAAGATGAAAACGGATAAAAACAAAAAAACACGGAGAAAAAATTAGAAAGAGGAACAGGAGGAGGAGGAAGAGGACATTAAGGAAGGGAGTGAAAATGGAGGGAGGAAAAGGGGGGAGTGGGGGAGGGATAGGGGGGTGGGGGGGGGGAAGAGGGGGGTTGTTAGGTAATTATATGCAGATGTATTCATTTCTGGCCGTAATGAGTGTGTGTGTTGGGCATAGAGGAAGTTGTCACTCAATTATCGGTGGGTCGTGATTCATTCTCTCTCTCTCTCTCTCTCTCTCTCTCTCTCTCTCTCTCTCTCTCTCTCTCTCTCTCTCTCTCTCTCTCTCTCTCTCTCTCTCTCTCTCTCTCTCTCTCTCTCTCTCTTGCTCTCGTGTTTTTTTTTATTTCTCTTCTTTTCCTCCATTCTGTCTTACACACACAAAAATAATAATACGTTCTCTTCGCTATTATTTCCTTTGCCTGTGTTTTTTTTTCATTATTACTGAAACACACAAACACACATACACACACACACACACACACACACACACACACACACACACACACACACACACACACACACACACACACACACACACACACCTAAACAGCATAAGGAAACAAAAAGAGGAAAAAAATATGTAAAGCTTTAAGTGAAAGTTTACCACCTGTGATTGAAACATTGCCGGAAGTTTTAGCTGTTATGGCTTTTATGGCCCAAGCAATTATATACCTGGGGTTAATTAGTGTAGAAGCGCACCTGTTTGTTATTTCCACCTGCCTTGCTTCTCGACTTTCTTTCCATTGTTTTCCTCTCATAACTGCTAGATGGATGTTCGTGCAAATTTGCCTATCCCTTAATTCCGAGTGCAATAGATAAGGAGAACCCCAAGCAAAAGAACAAAACTCTGATACAAACATTACATACACGACAAACAGCAAAGTAAAGGAAGAACCCCATGAAGATAAAACAGACACACATAGACGAAAAATAACTACGTCTTCAGTCACCGAACACCCAAACACACAGAAAACAACAGGAAATACAGGAACAAATATACAATCACACACAATCCCCCCCCACACATACAACCTTCTCCCCCACACACACACCCCACACATACAACCTTCTCCCCGACACACACACACACAATCCCCCCCCACACAAACACCCCACACATACAACCTTCACCCCCTCACACACACACACACAGTCCCCCCCCCACACACACACACCCCACACATACAACCTTCACCCCCTCACACACACACACAGTCCCCCCCCACACACACACACCCCACACATACAACCTTCACCCCCTCACACACACACACACAGTCCCCCCACACACACACACACCCCACACACACACAACCCCTCCACTCCTCTCCACACAGTCTCCCCTACACACACACACATAACCCCCTCCACACACAACTCCTCCACCCCACTCCACACATCCCCCCTTACACACACACAGTCCCTCTACACACACATACACACACACACATAACCCCCCCACACACAACCCTTCCACCCCCCAACCCAGTCCCCATCCTACAAACACTCACAACCCGCCCCCTTCCCCCCACACCCACACCAGGGCCGCGTGACACAAGCCAGTTCCGTGGAGGCGCCGGGCCATTGTGGGGCTGTGAGGTGTCCGTCCCGCGGCCTCCTCGGGGGTCATTTGCGGCTCACCGGCCCCTAATTAGCCACAAACGGGATAATTACCTTTCCCGGAGTCCATCATTTAACCCGCCATTACCTGTTTATTCCCTCGTTAAGGTGTGCGAGCGAGAGGAAGAGTCGAGCCTGCTGTGTCCGGGTTGATTTTTGTGTGTGTGTGTTTGTGTGTGTGTTTGAGTGTGTGTGTGTGTGTGTGTGTGTGTGTGTGTGTGTGTGTGTGTGTGTTGTTGTTGTTGTTTGTCAAGGAAAGACTCCCGAAATTCACAGGTAAAAAGATGGTTGGGCTGGTTAATTACAGGGTGTTTGTAAGTAAATAGATTTCCAGACGTGGCCGTGTTTCTTTAACTGTTTTGTTCGATGTTGTAATTGTTGCTGTTGTTGTTTTGTCAAGGGAAAGACTCCCGAAACTCACAGGTAAACAGGTAAGTAGGATGGTTGATTTCAGATAGTTTGTGAGTAATTAATTCCCGGACGTTGCAGTTTTTCTTTTACTGTTTTGTTAGTTGTAGTTGTCGTTGTTGTTGTTGGGATGATTTAAGGGCGTTTGTGAGTAATTAATTCCCGGACGTGGTAGTTTTTTTTTTTCCTTTGTTAATTGTTGTCTTTTTTGTTGTTGTTATTTGTTCCCGAAGGCTTTCCCGTACGTAACAGATGAACACGTAGATAGACTGACTTTTGATGAAGTGCGGAAATAACAAAACTGGCAGGCTGTTCAGTGATCGCTTTGTTCGT
This sequence comes from Eriocheir sinensis, assembly GCF_024679095.1. Classification (NCBI taxonomy): domain Eukaryota; kingdom Metazoa; phylum Arthropoda; class Malacostraca; order Decapoda; family Varunidae; genus Eriocheir; species Eriocheir sinensis. The sequence continues at coordinate 3,396,580 of NC_066564.1, forward strand.
TGTTGGGGTTTTTTCATTATTTCTTTTCCGAGTTTGTGCATTTTGTCTGAAGTTCCTGATGATTGATTATTGGGTGAGCACGTGAAAAAACTGGACTGAGGTTTGCTTGTAAGGTAAGAGGAAGCTGAAGGCCAAACAGAAGCAGAAAAAAAAATACCTGTTCAGCTTTTTACTTTATTCTGCAATTGTTAAATACACAAATACACGCAGCAACTTGTTAAAATTAAATAAAAGGAAGACAACAACAATAATAATAATAATAATAATAATAATAATAATAATAATAATAATAATAATAATAATAATAATAGCAATGAATAATGAGCGCCGTAACGCTAGCTCAGGTTGTAATTACAGGCGCAGCTTTCTTTGTCTCGGCGGCACCTGTTACCTGACTCACCTGGGCAGCGCGGTGAGTGGTTGTCTTAATTGCTTTCAGGAGCCGGAGGGGCGCGGTGGAAGAGGCGTGGGGGAGGGAGGGGGGGGGGAGGGAAGCAATGGAGGAAGTGTGAGGCGGCGCAGCAAGTAATGACTTTCAGTTGTCAAGAGATTTAAAGAGAGACAGACAGACAGATAGACAGACAGACAGACAGACAGACATAAACTATTGTGAATAAACTTTTGCTGGAGAGAGAGAGAGAGAGAGAGAGAGAGAATGTTTATTATGTATGTTTTTATTTATTTTTTTCTTTTTATATATTTTATGTATGCCCTTTGAATAGGCAGCACACGGCAGGCACCTTTGGGTTTTGTAAATATATATGTATATTTGAATAAAAGAGAGAGAGAGAGAGAGAGAGAGAGAGAGAGAGAGAGACTATCACAATCAACAACAGTATTATCTTTAAAAACGAAATAAATGCAACAACAACAAAAAACAACAACAACAGCTAAAAGTAAAGGTTGTATATACTTTACTAAAAAAAAACGCTAATCAAGTAAAAAAAAAAATAACCAGAACATGAAACAAAATTGAAACTCAGAGAAACGAAAAAAAAAAAAGTCTCACTAACTCCCTCTTCCTTCCTTCCTTCCTTCTTTCCTCTTCACCCTTCCCTCTTTTCGCCTTCCCTCTCCCCCCTTCCTTCCTTTTGCCTCCCTCCCCCTTTCACCCGCCCCCTCCCTTCCTCCCTTTGCTAACATTACAATTCCCATACCCCCTCCTTCCTTCCTTTTCCTCCTTTCCTTTAAGTTCTTCCCTCCTTTCTCCTTCCCTCTCCTCCCTTCCTTCCTTTTGCCTCCCTTCCCCTTTCACCCTCCCCTTCCCCTCCTCCCCTCGCCCCCATTACTGTTCCCATACCCCCTTCTTCCTTCCTTCCTTCCCTTACCCCCTCCCACCTTTCACCTCCATTCCCCCCTCCTTCCTTCTGCCTCCCTTCCCCTCCTCCCCTCGCCCCCATTACTGTTTCCATACCCCCTTCTTCCTTCCTTCCTTCCCTTCCCCCCTCCCGCCTTTCGCCTCCACTCTCTCCCTCCCCTCCTTCCTTTAGCTTCCCTTCCCCTTTCACTCACCCCTTTCCCCTTCTCCCATCGCCCCCATCACAGGTCCCATACCCCCTTCTTTTTCCTTCCTTCCTTCCTTCTCTTTCCTCTTTTCGCCTTCTCTCTCCCTGTTTCTTTCACCTCCTCCTCCTCCTTACCACTCATCCCCCCTCCCCTCTCCCTTTGCTCCCATCGCGAGTCAAATCCCCCTCCTTCCTTCCTTTCTACTTTCCCTCCTTCCTTCCCTTTCCCCTTTTCCTTTCTGTGACCGGCTCTCTCCCCCTAGTTTTCTTCCTTTACCCCCCTTCCTCTTACTCCCTACCCCCTCTTCCCTCCTCCCTTCGTTCCAATCACCAACACGGACAGCATGGAATCATTATCTGTCGGTGTAAACAAAAGCATTAGATTCGTCCCCGCCCTCCTCCTCTCTACGCGATGTCACAATTAGCACCTCGGATTGGAGTTGTCCGTGGTTTAAGGGAAGCCAAACAGGGTCATTAGGGCATCAGAATCGTTATATCGGATTCAATCACACGCATGTTTGTTTGATCCTAAGACTCATTCATATAGAGTTGTTGTTTTGTGTGTGTGAGTGCGTTTGTGTTTTGTTTACTTGATTATTATACTTGTTTATCTTATCCGTTTGCAGGTTGTTTAACGTTAGAAGAGCAGGGTATGGGAGATAAATAAAGGGTGGATAAAGGCTTTTGTTAAGGGGATATATAAAAGGGGGAATAGGATAAGAGACAAAGATAAAAGGGAGAAAGGGACCGACATAGAAAGGAACTAATTTTAGATGGCGTGAAAGAATAAAAGAAAGGAAAAATAATGAACAATAAAGGGATAATAGAATAAAAAAGGGGGAATAGGATAAGGCACAGAGATAAAAGGGAGAAGAGACCAGCATTGAAATGAACTAACTTTAGGTGGTGTAAATGAATATAAGGCAGGAAAATAATGAGCAACAAGAGAGTGGCTTGAATAAATTGGAGTGAATAAATTTGGATAGTAAATAGCGAAAGGGAATGAAGAAAGGATATAGATAATGATAGATATCAAATGAGAAGAAAGATCAAACAGTAATAGCAGGAGAAAGAAGAGAAACAAGACAACATAAAAATAAATGAAAAGTAAAGAAGAAACAAAGGTAGTGAATAGATGAATAAAGAGAGAAAAACGAAGGACAAAAATGATATGTGGATGAGTAAGAAGAAAGTAATGGAAGACAAAATTAGTGCAGAGGTGAGTAAATAGGGAGTAAAGAGAGACAATTAATGAGTAGGTGAATAAATAAAGAGAGGACAAAAGTGAACCGTAGATGAGTAAATAAAAGGATAAATAGTAAAATAGATAAAATTAGTGAGTAGGTGAATGAAAAAATAAGGGAAAGCAAAATTAGTGAGTAGGTGAATAAAATAAAGTAAGGCAGAACAAAGGCAAAGTAGTTGAGTAAAGAAAGAGAAATAGAGCAAAATGAAAGTGTGTGGGGTGAGTAAATAGTGAATAATAATGAATACAGAATCAATGTGTAGGAGATTAAACAAGAGAGAGACTGAGAGTAAGAGGAGAAGGAAGGCGACAGAAGAGAAAGGCGAAAGGTAGGTCAAGGGGAGGCAGGTGAGGTCCTTAATTAAACAAACACCTGAGGACCGGCACTTCATCAGGCCGGCACGCGGTAAATCACTAGCACACCTGTTTTCTCTCTCTCTCTCTCTCTCTCTCTCTCTCTCTCTCTCTCTCTCTCTCTCTCTCTCTCTCTCTCTCTCTCTCTCTCTCTCTCTCTCTCTCTCTCTCTCTCTCTCTCTCTCTCTCTCTCTCTCTCTCTCTCTCTCTCTCTCTCTCTCTCTTAATTTTCTTTTATTTTTCTCATTTTCTCCTCTTTCTCTTCTTTTTTCTCCTTTCTTCTCTTCTTTTTCCTCTTCTCTTCTCTCCTTTTTTCTCTTCTCTTCTCTTCTCTTCTCTTCTCTTCTCTTCTCTTCTCTCTCTCTCTCTCTCTCTCTCTCTCTCTCTCTCTCTCTCTCTCTCTCTCTCTCTCTCTCTCTCTCTATCTCTCTCTCTCTCTCTCTCTCTCTCTCTCTCTCTCTCTCTCTCTCTCTCTCTCTCTCTCTCTCTCTCTCTCTCTCTCTCTCTCTCTCTCTCTCTCTCTCTCTCTCTCTCTCTCTCTCTCTCAACATTAGCCACACAGTCACAATTTTGTCAACTTTCACCACCACCACCACCACCACCGTCACCACCACCACCACCACCACCATCACCACCACCACCACCGGCTTTTAATCTCTCTAACGAGCAATACGTGTTCACGATGTATTAGTGTCTTTGTGATGATATTATTTTCTTATTGTTTATTTTTTATTATTATATCATTATTTATCATTAGTCATTTTTATCTTCATTATTATTATTATTTGAAATCACGAGTAGTAAAGATAGAAGAAAAAAGACACAAGAAAAGAAAGGTAAAAGAAAACAAATAAAGAATGAAAAATATATATGAGAGAGAGAGAGAGAGAGAGAGAGAGAGAGAGAGAGAGAGACCGAGACCTTCCTCCAGCATCACATCTTGTCTATCTTATCAGGAGACACTCTCGTCCGTTATTTATGAGGGGTATCGCGGCTTATCTCCTGCTAATGGGGGAATGGGGTCAGGATGTGGGGCGGGGGAGAGGGGGAGCGGCTGGGGAGGGAAGGAGGCAAGGACATGGAAGCTGGGGAGAGGTGGGTGTAAGTGGGGTTGAGGTTTCTAGAGTCAAGGGGAGAAGGAAGTATTAGAATCAGAAGAGAATAGATGATCATAGTGTGAGGATGCTTGGGAATGAAGGATGAGGAGGCTTGACGGAGAGAAAGGAGAGGAAGAGAGACGGGGGCATGGAAGCTTGGGAGAGGTAGAAGGAAGGTGGAAGAAGGTTATAAGTAGATGCAGATGGAGAGTATTAAAAAAGATGGGTGTTGAAGATAGAAGGATGCTGGGGAAGGAAAGATAGATAAAGAACAAACTAGAAGAGATATATGATAACTGGGAGGCGTTGTTTAGGAGTGAAGGATTATGTGTTAGAAGGTAAACGTTTGGACAGGTAAGGGAATAGTGGAATGGAGTGAGTAGCTGAGAGAGTGGATGATTCAGGTGGAAGAGGAGGAGGAGGAGGAGGGATGAAGAGAGAGTGTAGCGGTGAGGTAGGATGGACGCTGTATGTGTGGAGATGAGGTGGAGATGTTGGATAAGGAGAGAGGTGGAACAGAGTAAGTAGTGGAAAGAGTGGAGGAGAGTGGAGGGCTCGAGAAAGAGTGAATAGGTGCCAAAAGTGTACCGGGTGGATGCTACTGCTTGAGGAGAAGATAGAGAAGGTGGATAAATGGGTAGGTAGAATGAAGTGAGTAGATGAGAGTGTAGATGTGTCTGGTGGAGGAGGAGAAGGTGGAGGATGGTTGGAAAAAAAAAAAAAAGAGTTGATAGGGTGGATGCTGTAGATGGTGGAGAAGACAGAGATTCAAGATAAGGAGGTAGAAGGTAGGGAATGGTAGGTTTATGCGTTGTAAAATGCGTCGAGATGAGCTTTGATAATCGTCGGTGGTTTGAAGAATGCCTCGTCTGTGGCCGTGTGACGCTGCCCAGTAAACGTCAACATATATTACCACGTTGTTAGGAGGTATTATTCGGTAGCTTCTCTATTTTTCTCCCTCGTTTGTACTCTTGATTTGGGTTACACAATTTATAAGCCATTTAAAGTCACACACGATGAGCAACACACACAAACACACACACACACACGCACCCTCCACACACCTGCACCATTTTCACGTGTGACTTAACTGTTCCACTAATAAGCTATGGAAATACCTGACATAACCATAACCCAGGTGAACCGTGGCTCGTTCCCTCGTAAACCCGCGGTGAAGTGGCTGAGCAGGGAGGGCAGGCAGGCGGGGAAGGACCTCTCACCCTTCGGACAAGACGGCATAGGGTTGGTTTCCCGGTGTCGCTCCCTCAGCCACTTGTTAAAAGGTAGTTCGGGCGCTATAATTTCCACGTATTAATTTCATGGGCGTGAGGAGCTGCGTCTTGTTAGTCTGCTGCGAGTAATTAGTGGACCATTAGCTTAAGAAGTTCCCGTCCATGAGAAGTTTCCGCCTGTGTTGTTGGTTTGAAGTTGAGGAGGAAGAAGAAGAGGAAGTTGCGTGGTTGATTTGCCTGAGAAGTTTCCGCCTGTGTTGTTGGTTTGAAGTTGAGGAGGAAGAAGAGGAAGTTGCGTGGTTGATTTGCCTGAGAAGTTTCCGCTTGTTTGTTTGTTATGAAGTTAAGGAAGAAGAGATAGTCTTTTGAGGTTTGAGGTTTACGTAATTCGCCTAAAAAAATAAGGTTGTCTAATTTAAGTGAGGGCAGGTTTTTTTTTTTTTTCGATTTATGGGGAAAGTTAAGCTGAGGTGTTAGTGTTTTAGTACCGTTGTTGTTGTTGTTGTTGTTGTTGTTGTTGTTGTTGTTGTTGTTGTTGTTGTTGTTGTTGCCTCTTGCCGCAAAAATAGTAACAAAATTCATCCTCCTGTTCAATTCCTACCTCTTAATTTTTCTCTCCATCTTCCTCTTCCTTCCTTTCTCCAACACTTCTTCCACCTCCCCCTCCTTCCCCTCCTCTCCCCTTCCTCCTCCCTCCCCTCTCCTAACCTTACCAAACCCAACCCTCCTTGTGAAGTCAAATAATTGCACTTTTACCGTAAGGGCTGCGTCGTAAACCTGTGCACAAGAGCCCTTAATTAGTAGGCCTGTGTGAACCTGGCGGCCTGCTGGTGTCGATGGGCTTAACTCATTACCCGAAGGAGGCGCAGAAGGAGGAGGGGGGAGAGAGAGATACAGGAGGCAAGGTATACTGAAGGGTAGGGGAATCTCGTCAATATATAGGAGTTGGATAGTACGAGTCTCCAGGGGTGATATGAAAGGTTTTATGGGTACTTAGATAGAGGTGGGGAAGGGGGAGAAGGGGAGGAGGAGGCAAGGGGGAAGAGGGAAAGGCTGGTTAGTTAGTGAGGTGGAAATGAAAGAGTAGTGGCGGTGGTGGTGGGGGTGTTAGTGGTGAGGTGGTTCATTAAAGAGAGAGAGAGAGAGAGAGAGAGAGACGTACTCGTTCACTCACTCACTCGCTCACTCACTCACTCACTTACTCACTCAATCACTCGCTCGCTCACTCACTCACTCACTCACTCACTCAAACTTTCAATTTTTAAGAGTCCGGATGTCTGTCAACCTCTCAGGAACTTTATTTTTGCATGGAGAAAGAAATAGATAAATAGATAGATATAGTCTTTACTTCTGCGTCCTTTGTGATGAACCGCCTTTTTTTCATTGATATTTACTGTCATTAATAAGTAAGTGTGGTTAGAATCTTTGTTTCTTCTTGTTTGTTTGTGTTTTATGTATGCACTTATTTTTATTTCCTTGCGCATTTTCTCTTTTTTTAATGTTGTACCTCCCTCCTGCTTCCTCCTCCTCCCTTCTCTTTTTCCTCCTTCTCCTCCTCCTTCTCCTTCTCCTCTTCCTGTGTTAATGTGCTTAGGATTTTCGCTTCTAGTTTGTTTATATTTTATTTATTAACTTTTTTTTCTTTTCTGACTCATTTTCTCTTTTTCATGTTGTCCCTTCTCGTGTTCCTCCTCCTCCTCCTCCTCCTCCTCCTCCTCCTGTGTTAATGTGTTTAGGATTTTCGCTTCTAGTTTGTTTATATTTTATTTATTCACTTTTCTTTTTTTTCTTTTCTGACTCATTTTCTCTCTTTTCATGTTGTCCCTCCGTCCTTCCCTTCTCTTTTTCCTCCTCCTCCTCCTCCTCCTCCTCCTCTTCCTCCTCCTCCTCCTCCATCATGGCCGCCACACACCGAGTCCAAACAGCGCCACAAACACGCCCTCTGTGAAGACTCTTTGATAACAGCCCTTTTGTATGCACTCTTCAGGGTGGACCTTGGCCCTTCCCCTCCTCCACCCCCCCCCCTCTCCACCCTGTCCCCTATTCTTCCTATTCTTTTTCGTCTTCTTTTTTTTTTCTTTTTTTTCGTTTTCGGTTTCGTCTTTTTCTTCTTGTGCTTCTTGTTTGTTCTCCTTTTTTTTTGTTGTTGTTGTTTTGGGTAATATTTGTTGGTCTTGTTGTTGTTGTTTTCTTTTTTCTTCCTTTTTCTTTCTTCCTTTTCGTCTTCGTCTTCGTCTCCTTCGTCTTATTTAACTCATTATTTTATTCTTTCCTTCTTCATTTCCTTTGTGTTCTTTGTCTACTTTTTTTTATCCTCCTCTTCCTCCTCTCCTCTCTTCTCCTCTCCCTCCTCTCCCCTTCGCCTCTTCCTTCTCAACACCCTATTTTCAAAGATGGAGGGAGTGGGGAGTGGAGCAAATAGTAGGAGAGGTACTTCCCTTAATAAACCCACTCCGCAACCCTCTCCTTACTAGCTTATTTAGAAAGAGAGGGAGGAGGAAGAGGGTGGGGATAGAGGAAGGAGGAGAGAAAGAGAGAGGGCGAGGGGGGAATGAAGAAGGGATAGGTAGAGGGGATCAGGAGGAGAGAGGGAAGGGGGAAGAAGGGAGAGAGAGGGGGGGGGATGGGAGGAGGGTCACCGTGCATATTAATTTCCCGGCATGATAATCAGGCGAGCAATTTCCAGGACGAACCCCGAAATTTAATTGAGGGCGAAGATCACAAGTTGGACTCGTCTCCGCCGCGTCCATCATGGCGCGGCCGCTTAATCTCGTGTTTATTATGTAAATGCGCCGCGGAAGAATATGCTAATTAACCTCGGCGACTCGTAACTAACCTGGCTGACGGCTGGCTGGTGGGCGTGGCGGCGGCGGTGGTGATGGTGGCGGTGATGGTGGTGGTGGTTGTAGTGGTGGTGGTGGTGGTAGGGGTCATGTGTGGGAGGGGGAGGGGGGGTTGTTGTTTGTGTGTGTGTGTGTGTGTGTGTGTGTGTGTGTGTGTGTGTGTGTGTGTGTGTGTGTGTCAGAGAGAGAGAGAGAGAGAGAGATAGGGATAATGTTACAAGGATTCGGTTTGTTCTGTACTTTCCTTTATTATTATTATTATTATTATTATTATTATTATTATTATTATTATTATTATTATTATTATTATTATTATTATTAACATCATACGTCACAGTTTTTGTAGCGCCATCTGTTCTAACATTTATATTTGCCGCACTTTTTTTTTTCTTAAATATTCACTACGATATATTTGCCACGCAGTTAATTTGTTTGCATATAGTAATACTTATCGGACCATTAAGTGACACAACTAAAAGATAATCCTCGTATCTTCCTTTACTTAACAACCTTTTTTTCGTACGCATAATACAAGTTACGTTTTTTTTTGTGTGTGTGTGACTAAAAGTGTTTTCATGCTGTATTATTTATGTGGTATTTAAATGACGAAAAACTAAAAACAAACTACGGAAACCTTCGATCTTCCTCTCTCTAGCGTCGTTTATTCAGCTATTTTTATTTTTATTTGCCAATACAGCAACGTGTTAGTATTATTCTGGAGGAGGAAAACAACTCGAGAATGGAAACGGACAAACAATATTTTCGCTTTTTTTTTTTTTGGGGGGGGGGGTGTGGGGGTGGATGGGGGGTAGAGGGAGGGAAGAGTGAGGCAGCCTGTTGCGTGTGGTTTTAATTCTTTTTTTGTGTGTCTGTGTGTTCAATAATTACTCTGTCATCTTATGCCGTAAAAAGGAAAATCAAATCTTATCCTACACCAATCACCAGGAGCCCAGCCACACGCACGCACGTACACACACACGTACACACACACACACACACAAACACGTCACACCCACCACATAAACCCTCCCTCTAATAACACACAAACACACACCTCCCTCATAACTCCCTCGATAATAACACCTGCACTAATTCCCTACCGTCTGAGTCACCTGGAAACACACGCACACACACACACGCACGCACACATATACACCCAGGTAACATCGCATTATCCACACCGTCTTCCTATGCATAGTAACTAAGACAAAAATTCCTCCACTAAACCCGCTCATTTCCGCCCATCGCACCCCCTCAGGCAGCCCTCGATAGCAGCAGCAGCCTCCAGGTGTGTAGAGTGGGGTTACCTGCGAGTTACCTGTTAGTAGTTAGTAGTCAATGAGGCGCCTGCAGTGCCTTGAGTTACGGCGTGGTTGGTGACTCCCGGTAGCTCTTCTATCTCGCCTTCCTTCGGTGATGGGGTGATACCGTGTTATTTGGTGTCATGTATCAACCCTTGCTCGATGCCCAGGGTCAGGGAGGGTTAGGGAGGATGTCGTTGTTAGTATGGAGATGAGGGAGCCTGTGAAGATGGGATGAGCGGGGCGGAGACAGCGATGGAGTTAGGGAAATGAGAATAGGGAGGGAAAGGGGCAGCGTAGGAGTTGATGCAAGGGGAAGAGGGTTGAGAAAAAAGGAATAGGGGAGGTATTTGATGAAGTTGTGTCTGTAATATGACGAACATGAAGCTTGAAACTAAAGAAAGACGAATGAATAGATAGAGAGAGACGGGGTGAAAGAGAAAACGGGAAAAATAAAAAATGAAAGCAACACAATTATTAAGACCTTCAAGAAACCACTCCGCTGAAAATAGAAAACAAAAAGAAGAAAACGACGAACCTTGACAAAAGAAAGCGGGGAAAACAACAAGATCGCACACACACACACACACACACACACACACACACACACACACACACACACACACAGACACCTCAGGAAAAAAAATAGAAAAACTCAAAAAGAAAACGAGGGAAAAAAGGGGAAAAAAGAATATAATAACAAACCTATCAGAGGAAGCAAACAGTATCACCTCTCGGGCTTCTTACATCTCATTCTCACCTGAATTTCGGAACACCTGGATCTGGAGGAAGGAAGGAAGGGGGGGTAGGGATGGAGGAAGGAGGGGAGGGGAGGGGGAAGACGGAGATGATGAAAAATATAAGGAAAGCAAGGGGGATAAAGGGATAGAGAAAGTTGATAGAAAAAGAACGTAAGGAGAAAGAAGGAAATGAGGGAGGGAGGAAAATAGAAAAACGAGGATTTGGTAACAAGAGTAGAAAAAAAGGGAGAGAGAAAATTTATGAGGAGAGGATGGAAGAAAGGGAAGAGAAAGATACCGGAGAAAAGGAGGGCTAGAGGGAAATGAAAAGATAGGGGAGAAGGAAATGAAGGGCGAGAGGGAAAAAGGAGAAAAAAAATCCAATGAGAGAGGAAGGAAGGAAAAGAAAAAGGAGTTGAGAGAGAAAGAAAGGAAGGAGTAATGGAGATGATGAACGGAAGAGGGAATAAAGGGGGGGAGGGATAGGAGTTTGTAAAAAGAAGAGAGAGAGAAAAAAGGAAAGGAAGGAGGAAGGAAAAGAAAGAAGGGAATTGGGAGAAAAGTGGAGAGAGGGTGAGTAGTGAGTGTTGACTTAGAAGGGGAGGGAGAGCATTGACAGGGGGGGGGGGTGGGGGGGGAAGGAAAGGGAGGGGGGGGGCTAAGGGGGACACCTTCCAAACGGACCAAATTACAACGTCGTCACCTGGCCACACCTGTCATCAAGAGGAGGAGGAGGAGGAAGAGGAGGAGGAGAAATTAAAGAGAGGGTTGTTGTGTGTCTTACCATCATATTTGTGTGTGTGTGTGTGTGTGTGTGTGTGTGTGTGTGTGTGTGTGTGTGTGTGTGTGTGTGTGTGTGTTTCCTTGCTTACCGGAAGTGGATGGTTATTTTTTTTCATTTGTACACAGTTTTTATCTCTTATTGTTTTGTGACTTATTATTTTCATTATTATCATCGTCATCATCATTGGCATTCTTCTTTTTCTTCTTCTTCTTCTCCTTATTATTATTATTATTATTATTATTATTATTATTATTATTATTATTATTATTATTATTATTATTATTATTATTATTATTATTATTATTATTATTATTATTATTATTATTATTATTATTATTATTATTATTATTATTATTATTATTATTATTATTGTTATTATTATTATTATTGTTGTTTCATCATCTTTGTGTCTACGTGAGGTTGTTGCGGCCGGAGCAGTCATGGTTGTCTGTTTCACTTCCGCTCCCACAATTTCTTTCAAAAAATTGTGAAAACCCGAAACGTTTTTGAGTAAACAACTCCAGGAAACAAACAATTAGACTCAAGCAGCAGGAAGGAAATTATTCTTACAATATCTCGAACTTAACGAAAAGAATAATACTGAACCACTCTTGAGCCTAGTTTGTGTTCATTCCTGTCATATTATTTACATCTATTTGGAAGTTATTCGTAAGTAAATAAGAAATAAATAATATATAAAGAGTAAATAGAAAATAATCCCAAAAGTTTTGAGGCGCTGTGACGAGCTATCTCTTGTTTCCATAAGTAAATCCTAGTCCGTCTTGCGAGGGAGGACAACAGTGTAGGAACCTCCGGCATCCAGGGCGTGTGTTCCCTCCACTCACCTCCTCGTGACGTGAGGGAAAAAAGTCTCCCAGGGGTTTGTTGAGGACGCCGCGGGAGAGGACGAGTGTTCACCGCCCTCAGTCCTCGCCGGGAACTACATGAGGGAAAAAAAGTTAATGAATGGCATCAAACAGAGTAATGAATGGTAGTAAAAAGCGTCCTGTTGGCCGTAGCGCACAAGAAGCTATGAATGGGGCTGGGTTGCCGGGGGTCGCTGAGGTGTGAGGGG
>NC_066564.1:3413756-3423756 GCF_024679095.1 Eriocheir sinensis
ACACCTTGAACCCACACTCCCAAACACCTGAACCCACACTCCCAAACACCTGAACCCACACTTGCAAACACCTGGAACCCACACTCCCAAACACCTGAACCCATACCTCCAAACACCACAACCCACACTCCCAAACACCTTGAACCCACATTCCCAAACAAACCTGAACCCACACTACCTAACACTTGAACCCACACTACCAAACACACCACAACATACACTTCCAAACACACCACAACCCACACTTCCACCTTAATCCACACTTCTCCGCTCCGCTTCCGTGTAATTCTTGGCAGTTGATTGTGGAGGCGTTCTCTTCTTCCTCCTCCTTTGCTTCTCACCACGGGGGGGCGCCACTTGAGGAGGAGGAGGAGGAAGAATGTATAAGTATGTCTGCCAGGAAGAAGCGTGTGAATGAAACTATGTATGATGAAGTAATTTTTGTGTTATGATAGTACGCAGGTAACATTCCCAGGTAGACAGGTACGTAGATTGATACTTTAGATAGGTAAACAGATAGATAGATAGGTAGCTAGGTAGATAAAATGCTGCTTTCTACACAGTTTAGTTGATAGGCATGTAAATCGTCTGTAACATCTACTATGAAACGAGACAAACATTACATTATTTTTTTGTTATCTCTCTCTCTCTCTCTCTCTCTCTCTCTCTCTCTCTCTCTCTCTCTCTCTCTCTCTCTCTCTCTCTCTCTCTCTCTCTCTCTCTCTCTCTCTCTCTCTCCCTCCCACATCCCCACACCCCAGTTCGAACCCCCCTCGACACACACGCACTCAGGTGACCCGCCGAGACTCATCTGGAATTACCCTCCAATCAAATGGTGTGTGAAATTGGCAGTTAGGAGGCGACGTTGACCAGGCATACCAAACAATGGGCGGGAGGAGGAGGAGGAGGAGGAGGAGGAGGCGAACGACGAGAAGGAGGGGAAGGAGGAGGAGGTGGAGAATAGGAGTCACACTGAGAGAAAAAGAGAAAGAAACACACACACACACACACACACACACACACACACACACACACACACACACACACACACACACACACACACACACACACACACACACACACACACACACACACACACACACACACACACACACACACACACACACACACACACACACACACACACACACACACACATCCTTATCAAATAGACCAATCAACAGGTTTAAGAAGACAATAAAAACCTAAATAAATGAAAATCGAATTAAAGTAACGGACAGGAAACGCGTTGCTACACAGAGGAAGAAAAATAAAAGAGACAGAGAAGGAGGAAGAGAAAGAAGATGATGGGAAAGAGAGGGAGGAAGAAAAAGAGGAAGGGAGTGAGGAAGGAAGGAAGGAAGGGTGGAAGCGATGAAGAGAATGATGAGAGAGAGAGAGAGAGAGAGAGAGAGAATGTGTGAGTACCTCTGTTGGGCAGTGGGTGGGAACGGAGCAACCCGAAACAGCTGATGCAGACAGGTGTAAGAACAAGCGACAGGTGTAAATTTTCTCTCTCTCTCTCTCTCTCTCTCTCTCTCTCTCTCTCTCTCTCTCTCTCTCTCTCTCTCTCTCTCTCTCTCTCTCTCTCTCTCTCTCTCTCTCTCTCTCTCTCTCTCTCTCTCTCTCTCTCTCTCTCTCTCTCTCTCTCTCTCTCTCTCTCTCTCTCTCTCTCTCTTATTTTTATTTCACTGCAACACAACACACTAATACAAATCTTCCTTATGTTTTCCAAAGCCCGTCTGATATTGTGTTGCGTGTTTTGTTCGCTTTGACTTGCATACGAGTTTCTGTTGTTGGTTTGGAGTCTTGTGTTGTGTTGTGTTGTCGCAGCCAGTCAGTCAGTTGTTCAGTCAATCAGTTAGTCTCATTCAGTCAGTCAATCAGTCATTCAATCCGTCAGTCAACCCATTCCTTATCAGTCAGTCAGTCAGTTAGTCATTCAATCAGTTCGTCACTCATTTATTCGGCCTCTGCAGCAGTTCTCCGTCAGTCAGTCAGTGAGTCAATCAGTTAGTCAGTCAGTCACTCAGTCAGCTATTCGTCCCTTGCAGCTGTCCTCATTCAGTCTAGCAGCTACTCAGTCAGTCAGTCAGTTAGTCATTCAATCAACCATTCAGCCCTGCAGCAGTCCTCCGTCAGTCAACCAGTCCGTCACTCCCTCCCCTTCCACCTCTCCTCCGTCTCTCTCGCTCCTGCCGCCCCGACGCACTCATATGCAATTCAAAACTAGCGTAGCAAAACAAGAATCGAATCCTCCCTTACGGAAAAGGCCTGAAACCCAGCCTTACATTATGCATAGATTTCCGTGCCAGGAGAAGAGAGGGACGAGGAGAGGCACGAGGCGAAGGAGAGTGAGTGAGTGAGGGAAAGAGAGGGAGAGAGGAGGAGGAGGAGGAGGAGGTTGAGGGACAGTATCACTCACTCCGATGGTGAGTTCGTGAATTAAACACACACACTACCGTCTCCCCTGTGAGTCTCGGCCCTGCTCAGGCTCATCACGGGCGATTCTGAGCCGAAATTGTGTCATCTGTGTTCCCTTGGTAAGACGGAGCCGCCCCCGAGACGAATTCAAATAAGGCAGACTTCCAATAACAACAGCCTCGCGGGGACTCACTCGGCGCGACTGGTGACCCTCGGCAACCACGCGGCGCCCTCCGATCGTTCCCGTTTTCTCTAATAACAATGCCGGCGGCTGGAAGTCTACGGGGCGGCGGCTCCCTCCCTGGCTCTCCTCCCTCTCCCTCTCCCCTTCCCTGTCTATTTAATGCAACGTACACTCCTTATGCGTCCCGTAGCTCACTCGCGTATAATTCTCAAGCTCTTTCGGGGTTAACGTATGCCTTGTTTTGACTTGTATCGCCGTCCAGTGTAATTATTTGTCTATATTAAGTGTGTGTTGGTATGCAAACGGGATGGTGAGGGAGGTGCGGCGGCGGTGGTGGGGCCGGTGGTGGGGGCGGTGGTGGTGGTGGTGAGGGTAATGCGGCTGGGTCTGGCTGGATGGTCGAGTCCCCCCTGAGGCACGGCACCATTTTTGTGAGGTTCCCAAAAGCCGAGAGGCCGGACATACGCCCCTCTTCCGCCGAGCTCATAAATATATAACCAAGCTAATATTTACCTGATTTCTCCTCCTTGGAATTATCAGTAATGTTTTTTTTTCTCTCCTTTTATTTTTTTTTTCTTCTATCTTCTTATCATCTCATTTGGGTTCAGGAATTCATGTGTGTGTTTTGTATGTTTTTGTTTTGCGTGTTTTCTTTAGGTAATGATTCAATTTGTAGTATTTTGTATTCATCAGTGTGTTCTTTATTGCATATTGGCATCATTATTTTGTTGTTGTTGTTGTTTTTCATTGATTTAGTTCGTGGTCATGTTTTTTTTTGGTTTTTTATTAGAGGTGCGCTCTCTCTCTCTCTCTCTCTCTCTCTCTCTCTCTCTCTCTCTCTCTCTCTCTCTCTCTCTCTCTCTCTCTCTCTCTCTCTCTCTCTCTCTCTCTCTCTCTCTCTCTCTCTCTCTCTCTCTCTCTCTCTCTCTCTCTCTCTCTCTCTCTCTCTCTCTCTCTCTCTCTCTCTCTCTCTCTCTCTCTCTCTCTCAATCCTTAGGGCCACACAATGCCCAACATATCCTTTCCCCGTTCACTCCTTCCCTCCTTCCCTCCCTTCCTCTCTCTCTACACTCCTTCCCTTCCTCCCTCCCTTTAACTGTTTCCTCTAGCGCCCGAATCGCTCTCCTTCCCTTTCCTTCCTTCCCTCATTCCTTCCTTCCTTCATTCCTTCCTTCTCATCACCCGGCCCTTCTTCCCCTCTCCACGGCCCCTCAAAATCCCCTTCCTTAGGCCTATGAGATAATCTGAGAGGCATTATGCACACCGCCGGGGGTAGAGGAGGGAGGAAGATTTCAATTAAGAGGTCTCATTAAAACTCTAATTAAAAGTACAAAGTCTAGTGGAGGGAAAGGGAAGGGAAAGGGAGGGAAGGGAGGGAGGGAGGGAGGGAGGGAAAGGGAGGGAAGGGAGGGAAAGGAGGAGGAGAAAGCTACTAACTTTTTCTTCAATGAGGATTTAATTCGAGGTTTTAAAGGGACGCGACCTTATCAGTTTCTTTGGGCTTATTGGTGTGTGTGTGTGTGTGTGTGTGTGTGTGTGTGTGTGTGTGTGTGTGTGTGTGTGTGTGTGTGTGTGTGTGTGATGCTATTTTAAATGTCTTACTTATATCCACTTATATACAGTTTATCATACTTTTAAGATAACTACTTCACTACCTCATTTTACTTGTCTTTCCAGCCGGTTTATACAGTTAGTCAGGGGTGTATATAAAGCATCAACACAGTCATGCTCACAATATTTAAACCACGAATAAAACACAGCAAAAACATGTCTCTAGCTTATCCATTCTTTTACTCTTCACCTCACACGCCCCTTCATTATATATATATACCAATAAAACACACTCATTAACTTTATTATTTCACTAACTTATTATTTTCCTTTTCAATTCACTCTCGTCTCCACTCATACTCTCTTCATTTTACAAGATCAGCGCTTAACCGACATTTGTTTTGCCATTAAGCTTTTTGTGGGACTATATAAAACAAATCTTCTATAGTTAACAATCAAACGCATTCACTCTATTACTTTTTTTTAATTCACACACTCATATCTATATATTTTTCCAACCCTCCCTCCTACCCACTCGTCACTTCGTACTATTGTTCTTCAGTATACAATGTGGACGGAGACTGTAAGGCCCTGGTTTAAGGCGAGTGGATATTGAGTATTATACAAACACTCTTTCCTCTTGGTTTCTTGTTTTGT
Organism: Eriocheir sinensis; assembly: GCF_024679095.1. Lineage (NCBI taxonomy): Eukaryota > Metazoa > Arthropoda > Malacostraca > Decapoda > Varunidae > Eriocheir > Eriocheir sinensis. The sequence goes on from NC_066564.1 coordinate 3,418,573, forward strand.
TTTGTTTTCGTTCTCTTTCTTTGTTCTCCTTTTCTTGCCTCTATGTCTCGTTCCACTCGTCTTGTGTTCTTGTTGTATTTCTCCTTCCGTTTTCATTCTCTTGTTGTATTGTCTCCACCTCCTGTCCTTTTTCCTTGCTCGTCTTGTCCTCTTGCGTTCGTTTTCTTGTTTTCTTCCCTTGCTTCTCTTGTCCTCTTGCCCTGCTCCTGTTATCTTCCTTTCCTCCCCTCGTCCCTTTGTCTTCTCGCCTTTCTCTTCTTGTCCTCTTAGTTTTGGGGCATATCTCTCTCCCTCCCTGAGACAACCTTTTTTTTCCTGGCCTACACACCGGCCCGTTGTAGGCCTTACTAATTTCCCTGAGAAGAATTACCTTAGCATATTCCTAAACGGCGGCATATTTGTACTGGTGGTGGATATGGTGATTGTAGCGGTGGTGGTGGAGGTGATGGTGGTGGTGTCTGGTAGGGTGGAGATACGGCCTGGTGTTAAGAAAGGGGAATTGAAGAAAGGGAAATGTCTAAACAGGAAGGAAAACACGTAAAAGCGAATATTAAGTACAAAAGAGATAAAAGAAAAAGTATGGTTTGAGCACTAATGTATAAGGGAAGATTTTTTTTTTATTGTTGTTGGTGTTGATAAATGTTTGTGAATAAGGGAGATTAGGGTGCAAGAGCAGAGGGATAGTATTAAAGAAAAGAGGAAAAGTGGGTAAGGTGTCGGGAGTGGGTACGTGTATATGGGTAAGTGTTAATATATAATGCATAGGTAGTAGGTATATTTTGCTGTTTGAATCCTGTATTATAAAGATTAGTATTATCATTGTTACTACTACTACTACTACTACTACTACTACTACTACTACTATCACCATCTACATCATTAGCCACACCCATTGAAATCTTTGTATCTGTCTCCCCTCTTTCCTCCCCTCATTTCCTCCCTCCTCCACTCCCCCCCTTCTTACCTTCCCTCTCTTCCTCCCCTCTCCCCCTTTTCCTCCCTTCACTTCATTACCTTTGATGTTGACCCCAGAAGAACCGACATCCTTCCCTCTGACCCTCACTTCCTTCCTCCTCCTCCTCCTCCTCCTCCTCCTCCTCCTCCTCCTCCTCCTCCCCACGGTTTTAATGGTGATGAGGAATGGGTGTTTCTTCCCCTATGAGTGAGTGAGTTTTATTGGGATTGGTAATACTGTTCTCCATCCCCCCTTTTTTTTTTACTCATTCCCCTTCTTTCTTTTTTTCCTTCCCTTCCTTTCCTTTTCTCCCTCTTCTTTTTTTTCTCCTTTCCTTGTTTCCTCCCTCCTTTTATCGCCTTGCCTTCCCTCCCCCTTCTTTCTTTCCCCTTTCCTTTCTTTCCTCCATCTCTCTCTTTCTTTTGTTCCCTCCCCATCCTCTTTTTTCCTCCCCCCTCCTTTTCCTCTTTCATTTCCCTCAACTTTCCTTTTTTTCGCTTTTCCGTCCCTCCTCCTTCCATTTTTCCAGTTTCCTTTCCTCCTCCTTTTGTTTTTTCCCCTTTCCTTCTCTCATTTTCCCTCTCCTCTCTTCTCATTCCCTCCACCTCTCCCCATTCCTTCCTTTCCTCTCCTTTCCCTTTACTTTTCTCCTTAATTCTCCTTCCCTTCCTCTCTCATTCTCTTCTCACCTTTGTTTCTCCTTTTATTTTCTCTCTTACAGCCTTCAACTTTTTTTTCCTTTTTTTTCCCTTTTATTTCGGTACATTTATTATTTTTGTGTCTTTTGAATTGATACTATTGATTCTCTCTCTCTCTCTCTCTCTCTCTCTCTCTCTCTCTCTCTCTCTCTCTCTCTCTCTCTCTCTCTCTCTCTCTCTCTCTCTCTCTCTCTCTCTCTCTCTCTCTCTCAGTCTCTCTCTCTCTCTCTCTCTCTCTCTCTCTCTCTCTCTCTCTCTCTCTCTCTCTCTCTCTCTCTCTCTCTCTCTCTCTCTCTCTCTCTCTCTCTCTCTCTCTCTCTCTCTCTCTCTCTCTCTCTCTCTCTCTCTCTCTCTCTCTCTCTCTCTCTCTTGTGTCCATTTAAATATATCCGGAGGGGCCTCAGTTCCCCGCCCGCTCCCTTCCCTGCATTTTGATCCGAGGTCTGATAGATTTCCTGTTTAAATTCAGTTCCCTCGTAGATCTACCTTCCCTTGTTCCCCCCCCCTACCCCCCGCCCCTCACGTCTCCCTTCCTCTCCCCTCACACCCTCAATGTCTAGCTAGGCCTGTCCCTGGGATGAGCTACAGTCCCATGTGTATGTGTTTCCAGGGGGAGAGAACACACACACACACACACACACACAGAAGTTATCAAAGAAGAATGGTATGATTTGATTCCTTTATATACCTCGTTCTTTTATATAAACACAACTAAGATGAACAAATAGGTAAGAACATGTACTTAAGTGAAGACATCTATTATTATGGAAGCTGAATTGTTTAAGTCTGCCATTCGCTCCCTCCGTTTTCTCTCTCCCATGCCCGGGCACAAATACCCCAAGCTGTGCCCCTTTACAGAAAACTTTGAATAGAAACGCCCACTCAATTATTTCGTCAAGATAAGATGTTGATTTTAAGCTTTAGTTATGAGTTAATATATTTTCTTATGATCTCGCGGACTTCTACGTAGTTTTATAATGTATTTTTTTTAACGTGAAACTACCGCGTAAATCAATCTGAAGTATTTTCTTTGCTATATCATGAGTGCTTCGTAAGTGTGTGGTTGCCCGCAAGTCGCATTATTTCCCGTTCCATCGTGGTTTGTAAAGTGTCTTGGGCGCACAGCTTTCCGCGTCAAATGTATGCGAAGGATACATGCAACGTTTGTGTGTGTGTGTGTGTGTGTGTGTGTGTGTGTGTGTGTGTGTGTGTGTGTGCTTATCTTTGCCACCACCGCATTATTACCAACCCCATCACCTCCATCACCTCCACCACCACCATCACCTCCACCACCATCATCACCTCCATCATCTCCACTGTCATCACCTCCACCGCCATCACCTCCACCACAACCATGATTCAGTAACCGATTGTTTCTTATTTAGTAGCGTATAATAAATATGTGCAAATCTCTGAAGGTTAGACATGAAGGTATATTATGAAGACTTATTTCCAGTGTGATATTTTGATTAGTATAGTCGGTATAATACTCACACTGGAAGTTACTGTTTTTCTTCTTGCTCCGGTAGGCTTTCTTTGTCGGCCCCAGCCTGTTATGGCGAAGGCAAAAGTTTATCGTGGCGCCATTTTAGTCATCATAAGAAAAAAATATCGTTTTGTGAGAAGCATCAAATAAATATCCTTACGAAAATAACAGCACCTTCAGTAACATAAATAACAATAACAGCAACAACAACAACAAGACAGCAGCATTAGCAACGAGAAGAGCATAATTGTTTTAAGAAAAGAAACAGCATCAAATAAATATCCTTACGAAAATAACAGCACCTTCAGTAACATAAATAACAATAACAGCAACAACAACAACAAGACAGCAGCATCAGCAACGAGAAGAGCATAATTGTTTTAAGGAAAGAAACAGCATCAAATAAATATCCTTACGAAAATAACAACTCCTTCAGTAGCAGAAATAACAATAACAGCAGCAACAACAACAACAACAACAACAACAACAACAACAACAACAACAACAACAACAACAAGACAGCGGCATCAGCAACGAGAAGAATATGAGGCACGGAAAGGAAAGAAAAAACTAACCCGAGAAATCTGCCTAGGCCTGATTTATGGCGTGTCCAATAGTCTGGTATTCCCACTGTTCATCCCATTGGCCCATCTGCATAATATTCCCATTAATATGATATTGGTGTCTAGTGGGCGCCTATTCCGGGGGTCGAACTGGGTCAGGGAGGGAGAGAGAGAAAGAGGGAGACGCGGAGCCATCTTGCAGGCGTGAAGGAGAGAGAGAGAGAGAGAGAGTCATACATACATACAGACAAAGTGACATAACAGACAAATACATACAAAAAATATAGCCACAGAAAATACAGACAGACATAGATAGAAACACACACACACACACACACACACACACACACACACTCGCTCTGACCTCCATGAAGACAAATGAAGTCAAGAATCCTGGTGTCGGGCCAGTCTCATCTTACCATTACTGGGTGCTGCCTCCCAGACCCGCTCCTAATGGCGTGGGCGGTGGGGGGGGTAGTGGGGGGGGGGGGAGCCAGTGATGGGTGGGGAGAGGTCAGGTAGTGGCTGTGGTGGGTTCAATAATGGGGGAGGTTGGTGGTGGAAGGGGTGTGTAGTGGGTGGGTGGATTGGCGTGGATGAAAGGCCTTGGTGCGGGGTGGTGATGGTTGGTGGTTGGTTAGATAATGGGTGGAAGAGGGAATGGGTAGGTTGTGGGTGTTTTTTGGGAGGTAAGGGAGACATGATAAAGGAGGGTGAAGGTGTAGATGGGTGGTGAATCGTGTGTGTTCATTGTAGTGTTAGAAATAATGGGTGTATTGAGTGAGGTTGGTTATGTAAAGGTCCCTTGGTGGTTTGGGTGGATGAGTGGAGTTACAGAATGGGGAGTAACTGGAGTGTGGAGAGTGGGCAATGTGGATGAAGGATGAAAAATGAGTGGAGCAGATATAGGTGGATAGAGTGGTGATAGTATTAGTGATGGTGGATGGCTAGGGTGACGTATGAAACATGTGGATGAGTGGGTGAGGTGAGGTGAGGTTCGGGGTGGATGTGAGTAAGACAGGAGTGTAGTGGGTGACGGGGGGTGGGTGGGGCTGAGTAAGACAGGAGTGTAGTAGGTGACGGAGGGTGGGTGGGGCTGAGTAAGATAGGAGTGGAGTGGGCGACGGGGGGTGGGTGGGGCTGAATAAGATAGGAGTGGAGTGGGTGACGGGGGGTGGGTGGGGATGAGAGGAGAATGGATTTGGTACGGTCTCCGCTGTGCAGATCCTTCGTTTTATCCTTTTTATTGCCTCTCGGACAGACAGATGGGCGGGATAACACGCACGCATCCCTCAAATATGATGATGATTCGTATTGACGTAAACAGTGGACTAAAATCGATTCAATGTCGCTTACCGTAGAGCACAACGTAAAAGACGAACGAGTACAGAGAAATACATTGAAACTCAGCTTAAAATAACGTTCCTGGGGTTGAATACACATGATAATAAGAAGCAAGAGAAGGGAGATAGAGGGGAGGAT
>NC_066564.1:3426256-3436256 GCF_024679095.1 Eriocheir sinensis
TTCAGAAGGGAAAGGGAGAAAATTTTAAAGCCATATATAGCTAGTCTTGCGTCTTAGTATATATATAGCGATTTCTATATGCCTCGGATCAAATCTAAACTATTATTATTATTATTATTATTATTATTATTATTATTATTATTATTATTATTATTATTATTATTATTATTATTATTATTATTATTATTATTATTATTATTATTATTATTATTATTATTATTATTATTATTATTATTATTATTATTATTATTATTATTATTATTATTATTATTATCAAAAGCAAAATGCATTGTTAAATAAGTTTATGTATCTGGTGTCATATATTAAAGAATGCAGATTTCTTACGTAAATCATATGATGCAGAACGAACTCTATTTTCTAATTCACACCAAGTACTCAAAGCTTCGTTTACTTAAAATTATAGCGTACAACATAATCACGTAACTGACAGCTCTTTCGGCCACCTCTTCGGATTCTTTACAGGAGCAGCGAGTAGCGGGCTTTTTTTTATTGTTGTTTCCTTTTTTGTGTGCCCTTGTGCTGTCTCCTTTGCTGTAAAAAAAAGGTTAAAGATTGATAAATGTTCATGTGAAAGAAAAAAACAAACAAAGGATAAAGCTAACGCGTACAGTGGATATAATTACAAAAAATGAAAGCAAAAACTCAGTGAATATAATTACAAACAAAGGCAAACAATGGGAAAATAACAAACCGGAAGACTATATATACATCTCTAAAAACGGATGTCATGTGGGAAGACAGGAAAGGGGGGGGGCGAGGGGGAGGGGAGAGGGGGGTGGACACGTGGAAGGAAAGGAGGTTAAAGGAGGAGGGGGCTGCGGGGGAGGGATGCTGAAGGGGGGGAAGCTCAGGGGCAGAGGACCCGGATGAGACACGTGCCGGAGGAGGTTGGAGGCGGCTCTGGGTGTGTTTGCTTTAGAAATGGTGGTGGTGAGGAGAGTGGCGGAGGAGGAGGAGGAGGAGGAGGAGGAGGAGGAGGCGGAGGAGTGGGACGGATGGAGGAGTGGAAGCTACGTAGTGAGTGTCTCTTTCTATGCTCACTCCTCCTCCTCCTCCTCCTCCTCCTTTTCTTCTTCTCCTTCCTCCTCCTCCTCCTCCTTCTCTTCATTGTTTTATCTACTTGTTTTCATCTCCTTTATCTTTTTACATTGTTTTCCTTGTCATTATTTTCTCTCTCTTTCATTCATTGTTCTGTGTTTCATCGCCACGCCCTACCATAAACACACACACACACACACACACACACACACACACACACACACACACACACACACACACACACACACACACAAACAAACAAACAGAAGAATACCCTCCCCTTTCCTTAACATACTTTACCCATTAGCTACACCTCTATTGCACTCTCCACGCTTAACAAACCTCACCCATTAAAACACAAACACACAAACACACAAACCTCATCGCCACCCTTCACATCACCTCACCTTCCATTGCCCTTCCCTTCCTCCCCACCACCACCACCACCACCAGCACCTCCACCTCCTACCCCACCACCTCCTCCTCCAGCCGGGTTCTCAGTGCGTCTATCCGTTGCCCTCCGCGCGGCACGACCCATCTATCCTCGCATTGATCCTTCTACCCATCCGTACCGCGACGCTCCTCCTGAATATATATGCGGCAGCGGAATCCTGGGAGAAGAGAGGCGCATCCCACACCACCTCTCGCCCGACGCCCTCCGCTGGTATTACTTAGCTAGGAGGAGGAGGAGGAGGAGGAGTGGTGGAGGAGGAGGTGGTATATGAAAGACACAATGTAAGACACTAAATACAAATGGAATCGAGGCTTACGTTAAGAGAGAGAAAAAAAGTATATGAGAGAGAGAGAGAGAGAGAGAGAGAGAAGACAGAGAGGAAGGGGGGCGGGAGAGGGATGGCCGTGGGGGAGGGGCAGGAGTTTTGGGTACAAAAGGAAAGACATTTACGACCATTTTGAGTGTTATATTCGTAATGCCTCGAGGGGGACGTGCCGGGGCTGGGGCGCGGGTCTGGCAGTGGTCGAGGGCAGGCCAGGTCAGCGGGAGGTCAGGTCAGGTCAGGCCTATGTGGATGGACGGTCTTTTCTTATCCTTATTTGGTCTTTTCTGTTTGTTTTTATATAACCGGTAACTTCATTTTCGTTTGCCTAGATTATCATTGCTTTGTTGTATTTACGTTTTTTTTTTCATTTGTTTGTTTTTCTCATCTATCGCTGTCGTATTTTTTTTTTCTATATACAGTTTATTTTCCGGTTTCAATATTTTGGTCTGACTAAATCATCATTGCTTTGTTGTAGTTACGTTCATTTTTTTCATTTGTTTGTTTTCTCATCTATCGCTGTCGTATTTATTTCCACTTACAGTTTATTTTCCCTATTCAGTATTTGCGTTTGTTCTTCAGCGTTTACTTCGTGGAAAAATTATAAATAGCAATCACAAGAGAAGTTTATCAGGACGTACCATTGTTACTCTGCTTTATGTCGTCTTCCTATAAGTATATACCAACATCAATGCAAGCAATAGTACTGGTAATTAAGGCTTGCCCGGCTGGAAGGGTGGAGTGGTACTATTCATAATTAGGACTGGCGTGGCGGCAATCCATCCCCCGTGGTAGGCAGGCCAGCCAGTGCCCTCGTGGCCCCCTCATGAGTCACCATTATTTCCCCTCCTGCCCTCCCCGCCTCCCTCACCCTCTGCGTCTCCATTACCTTGACATTGCGTTCCCTTTCCTACTCCTCCTCCGGTTTCTCCTCCTCCTCCTCCTCCTCCTTACGACGGCAGGTTTTGAAATCACAGAAAGACCTTCACACGAGTATTTAATGGTGTGAAAAGTGGCAAATGTCCTTCAAACTTGACATATATACAGTAATGCACTTTGGGTCAATATCAGCAGTGATTTGGAACACACAAACCACTGGAAATCTGTCAGTTGAAAAAGCTAAGTCTATGCTCGCCCAAGGAGTGAGTGTGTCTTTGCATAACGACCACGGGATAAATACAAACCCTTAATCACCTGAAGAGCGTCAGTAGCCGAGTTATCCGCCACTGGAACAACTTTCCCGCAGAAGTAGTTAGTGTGATAGTGATCAAATTTGATAATCGCCTTGACTGTAATTTTGTTGCGGGAGAATGAGCGGTACGGTCCCATATATACTTATAGAATATGCTTTAATCTTCTGCAGGTCGCTGAAGTGTCAGACGAAAAGACTCAATCACTAAAGCAACTAGCCTCGTTAACACCCAGCAAGCCTTCAGTACTTTCTCATTTCCCTATTTCTTCCTCCTCCTTCACTCCTTCATTTCAACGTTGCATCCTTCATCATAATTATTTAACCCTTCGCCCTTAATTTCCACCTTATCTCTTTCTCCTCCACTTTAATCCACCTCCAGTAATGACTCCCTCCTCCACCAATTTCTTTCCAGCCTCCACCTTAACCTTCTCTTTACTGATCCACCGCGCTCATTATCCAATATTTTAAAGGCGTGGACTCGAGCGTTCCCTTAAAGCTTCTGAGAAAATGGTGCTTCCTGCGACTGTAATGACTGGGGAGGGAGGGAGGGAGGGAAGAAGCAGAGAGGGAGTGTGATGGGATGGTGGACGGCCGAGGGAAGGTGAAAGTTTGTTTGCTACTCAGATGGTTAGGTGTGTGTGTGTGTGTGTGTGTGTGTGTGTTTCTTTCAACCGTTTATATATTGTTCTCTTTAGTTTTTAGTTACGTAGAAGCACCAACAGTAAAAACGATGACGGTTAAAATATAAGAATAAACGATGATAGTAATGGCAAAAGTAACAACAATAATGATAATAATAACAGTAATAGCAATAATATCATACTAATTTACCTGCAAGGACAAAATAAATGAAAACTCAACCTCTTAATCCTGGAAAACGTCTTTTTTTACATTTTCGAAAGCGCTAACGTCAGAGAGAGAGAGAGAGAGAGAGAGAGAGAGAGAGAGTAAAAAAAATCCAAACGTACAACAAGAGTTTCCACAATTACTCAGGACGAAATAAACAACTTTGAAAATAGTTCACGTCAAAAGTTGTTTTTCCTCAAAGCGGCGGCGGCGATGGAGGCGGAGGCGGCGGAGGCGGCGGACAGACATCGCCGCCCAATAACAAGACTCAGACATATATATTTATTTTTTCTTCCCTCTCCTCCTCCCCAAGTTTTGCCTGGCCCAGTTCCTGACGTCTAATTTATATGTTTGGAATATTCCCGCCGCCGCTGCCGCCATTCCAGCTTAGAATCTATTGAGTCATTTTTCCCGGCAGTTCATTTTTGCTTTTTTAGGAATGTTCCAGGTCGCCCTCCTGTTCCAGACGTTCCTTTTCCAGGGCCCGTCCACGTTACCGCCACTCCATTTGCACGGGCTCAGACCCCCGCGTTTGTTTTGTCCCTGGAATCAATAGTTATGGCTCCATGATAATTCCAGTACCGAAGATGAGTCCTGGACACGTTCCGGGAATAGTCTTTGTTATTGGAATGGAAGAGTTCTTTTGGGTAGTGTTTTTTTCCTTATTTTTTTCCCTTCTTTCTTTGCCCTCGCCGGGGAAAGTTTGGAGGCTGGAACGGGATGAGAGGAAACAGGGATGGCTTGGGGAGGAGCAGCTGTGTTTAAGAGATGACCTAGCAGGAAGACCTCTCCCCTTCCTCCTTCTCTTCCTCCTCCTCCTCCTCCTTACCCCCTTCCTGCTGTAATTCTTGTTGTGTACAAGTCCAGACTCGTTCCGTGGGTCGCTGTTGGCCGGGAAACGTAATTACAGTCCCAGAGTTATTATAATTTCCCTCAGCACTGACGCAATTGCTTTAAAATTCAAATTCTGTTGATGATGTCCAACTTCTGTCGTGGCCACGCTCGCCCGTCCCTCCCAGAAGGCTTCGTCCCGTCCCACTCGCCTTCGCCCGTCATGATTCGCCAGGTTTTCGTTCCGTAAATTCCGTTTATCTGAATCATTTTTGCCTTGTTCTGCGTTTTGCCGGAGCGCTGGCTGTCTGGCGGCGGCGTGAGCGATGGCCTGCCTCGCGCCGCGCCTCCTCCGACACCCCGCCCGAAACGCTTTGCAATGTAGCGGTCAAGACTTCGGAAATGCAAGACAAGGAACATAAAAAAAAACTAAGGTTCCTGGCTCCCATTTGACTTTTCATATTTGTTGTGTGTTGCCATTTGAATACAGAGCAGAGCCGCGGAGGAATGGGATTATGCCCGAAGCTTTCGTTCAATCAGGGTCCATTTTTCTCCGCCTCTCCCTCGCTCCCCGACGGGCCCCGGCGCTGCACATCCTAAATATTGAAGTGGAAAATACAGCCATATATCTCCCGCACGTCCGCCGGTAATAAATAGATATCAGCGAGGCGAGAATCCGCGAGAATCTCCACATCTCGAAAGCAAATGAAAACAAACGGAAGGCATCGGAACGCACGGTAATTTATGGCTATCCCCCCCGAGCCAATATGTGACCAGTCTTAAGATGCCAAAACTGTCATTGCCATATTTTGTACTGATGCCCCCGCCTGGCCCGCCGCCCTGCCCTCCACCCCGTTATGGTGATGATGGTGAGCAGGGCGGCGGCGGAGGAAGAGGAGGAGGAGTGCTGGGGTGAGGGTGGGTGTAAGAAGAGGAGGCGGAGGAGGAGGAGGAGGAGGAGGTGGAGTTAGTTGTGGTTGTGGTGGCGGCGGAGGGAGAGAGAGAGAGAGGGAGGTAAAGAGACGGTGATGGTGAGGAAGATGAAGATTTCCCGTGTGTTTGTGTATGTGTGTGTGTGTGTGTGTGTGTGTGTGTGTGTGATAATGACCGCCATTATCACGTCACAAAACACGACATAATCACTTAATTACGTATAACGAGATGACGGCCACAATGATGACGATAATGAGGCCCAGTAATGTGACAAACAACATTAATTATACAAATCGAGGACAATGCTAATGCTGATGATGATACGATTGGGAGGAGGACAATGTGAGGTCACTCCATGGGGGTCGAGGAGGGGAAGGGAGGAAGGCGGGGAGGATGGGCTAGGGTGGGGAGGGGAGGAAGATATGTATAGCTGGATAACAGGGAGATAAAAAGAGGATTGGGGAGGGTAAAAAGGAGATGGTATGAGGGGAGGGGTGTTAGGAGTGAATGGAAAACGAGGGAGAGGAGGAAAGGGAGAACAAGGAGGAAAAAAGGAGATGAAAGAGAGGAGTTAGGAATGAGCGGATAAGGAGAGGGAGGAGGAAAAGGGAGAGAGGAGTGAGTGCAAAACGAGGGAGAGAATGAAGAGAGGGAGAACAAGGAGGAAAAGAGATGATAGAGAGGAGACAGAAATGAGTGGAAAAAGAGAGAGAGGAGGAGGAAAGGCGAACAAGGAGGAAAAAGGAGATTGAAGGGAGGGAGAAGAGGAGTGAGTGGAAAACGAGGGAGAGAAGGAAAAGAGGGAGAACAAGGAGGAAAAGGGAGATGATAGAGAGGAGATAGAAATGAGTGGAAAAAGAGAGGGAGGAAGAGGAAAAGGAGAACAACGAGGAAAAAGGGAGATGAAAAATGGCGAGACAGGAAGATGATTATGAGGAGGATAGAAGAAAGAGGAGGAGGAGGAGGAGGAGGGAGAAGATAACGAGACAAAAGATATAGAGAGAAGAGAAAGGAAGAGTCCAGGAGATGACAATGCATATATGAAGGGAAGTAAAAGGGAATGACTGAACGTGTTAAAAAGAAGAGGGAAGGTAAACGAAAACAAATGATGATGAGGTTAAGAAGAATTAAGTGAAAAAGAAAGTAAAAATGATGTGACAGGAAACGAAAATAGAGTAAAAGAAGGAGAGACAGATAAAGAGGAGAGTGGGACAGGGACAGGATCGATTGAGGAGGTAAAGAAGCGGAAATATAATAGAGAGAAGCAGTGAAAGAAAGAAAGAAAGGAAGAAAAGGAAAAAGAAAGAAAGGGAGAAAAAAAAATAAAGTAAAGAGAAAGAAGGGAAGAAAAGAAAGAAGGAGAGAAAGAAAAATAAGAAAAAAAGGAGTTTGATGATTGGAAGAGGATCTGAAAAGGGGTAAGAGAGAGAGAGAGAGATCGAACTTGTTGACCGGGAAACGAAAGTAAGAGGAGAGGAAGAAGAAAAGAGAAAAAAAGATAGAAGAAAAGAAAAGAAGAGAACGAAAGGGCAGAGAAAAAAAAGATGTGACTGCGCATGTGAGCACGGGAAGATGAAAGGAGGAAGAAAGAAAGGGAGAGAGAAGTAAGGAAACACATAATAAAGAGAGGAGAGGAGAGGACAGGAAAGTGAGCGGACGGAAAGAGGAGATGAGAGGAAAGAGAAAGGAGAAATGGAGAGCGAATGGGTTGGGGAAATGGTCGAGGAGAGAAGGGAGAAATCGAGGAGAGGGAATGAAAAAGGAAATATTATAGTAAGGAAGAGGGAAATCGAGAGAGAGAGAGAGAGAGAGGTCAAAGAGGATAGAAAAAAAAGCGAAAGAAGCGGAGGGAAAGCGAGAAAGAGAGAAGATATGATAAGAAAGACATAGCAGAAAGAGAGGAGAGAAGGTCGAAGAAAAAAAAGGAGAAAAAGAAAGGGACATAGTGCGAGAAAGACGGAAGAAAGGAAGAAAAGTGAGAAAGGAAAACGAGAAAAAAAACGAAGAGAAAAGAAAAAAAAGCGAAAGAATGGGAGGAAGAAAGTAACAGGACGAGGAGAAGATAGGAAGAGGAGAAGGAAAATCATGGTAGGGAAAAAGAACAGGGGAAAAATGGGAATAGAAAGAGACAGGATGAATGGAAGAGAAAAACTAGAGGAAGGAAATTGCTTGAGAGAGGGAGAGGGAAGGAGAGGAAGAGGGCGACGAAAGGGAAAACGAGAGAGAAATAAAGTAACAAAAGGAGAGAAAGGAAGAGGGCGAAGAAAGGAAGAGACGGGGAGATGAGGGAAAGTCAAGGAGAGGGTGTACGAGAAAGGGACAAAGAATAAAAATAAGGAAAGAAAAAGTGAAGAAGAAAAAGTTAAAGAATAGACAGAAAGCGGGGGAGAGGAAAGGAAAGAGGAAAGGGGAAGAGGAGGGAAAGACAAGGAGAGGGTATACGAGAAAGGGTAAAAAAAGAGTAGAAAAAAAGGAAAGAATAGAAAAAGCGAAAGAGAGACAGTGTAGGAAAGAGGAAAGGAAAGCAAAGTGAGAGGGCGAGGAGAGGGCGAGGAGAGGGAGAGGGAGAGGGCGAGGCGCGGAGAGGGCAGCCCCATCCATTACTTACACTCGGCCAGCGCATGATTCAATTACTCCTCTTAATTCATCACGTCTGGTCCCGTCCCATGTGCGTCCGACAACCATTTTTCACCCTTAGCCACCCCCACCCACCCCCCTTCTCTCTCTCTCTCTCTCTCTCTCTCTCTCTCTCTCTCTCTCTTTTTCACCCGTGACGCGACAGGTAGTTTAGTCACGGTAATTAGCAAACACCATCGCACCTGTTTGTTTTCAGTCACACCTGTTCACGAGACCTCCTCCCAGCATGTTCATTAATTAAGTCTACCTGTGTGACGTAAGGTGATATATTGTTAAAAATAGGTGCAGTAAAACGACTCTCAGTGACCCGTATGCTCAGTTTATCTATAGAAATCAATACTTTAGCGAAGGTGGTTATTTTTTTCTCATTATGCTTCGAGAAACGTAGGTTCTTGAAATATGTAAATACCCGATTCAGGGATTAGGGTTTTAAATTACAGTAATGCAAGGACTTTCAACTGTCTCAGGAAAGTAAACAACCTACTTATCCTTTTTTTTCGTTTACATTTACGTATTTTTTCTTTATAACTTGTCGAAAAACTCAGATTGTTGAAATAGATCAGTAACCCCTTTGGAGATGGATCAAACTTAAAAGTACAGCAATTCAAGAACTTTATATACCGTCTAAGGAAAGTACTCAACCTGTATATTATTTTTTTTTCTTTTACATCTACGTTTATTTTAATTATCCCTCGAAAAACTCAGGTTAAAATAATTAGTACCAGATTTTGGCGTAGATTAAACTCAAAAATACAGAAATAAACAAACTTCAAACCACCTAAGAAGAGTATTCAACCTGTATATTGTTCGTTTCTTTCACATTTTTTAATCCTCCAAAAAAATTAAGTTTACCAATATAGTTTACGACACCATTGCAAGCACTTTACACCACCTAAGGAAAGTACGAGGCCTGTTTATTATTCGTATTTCCTTCACAATTTTTTTTCCGATATATTCCGCCTATTGATTCCCTTCGCCCCCTTCGTGTTTTCCTCGCGTTGTCGTCGCCTCAGCCAGATGGGAGACATTTTTCCCCTTCCAGAACCTCTTTACTTTTTTTAGGGCTTCCTAGAGCTTGATGGCGTCCCTCTTATGCCTCCCTTTTTAATGTATTCTCTCTCTCTCTTCGTCCATATCGGCCCCTCTCACCTCCTCCTCCTCCTCCTTCCCCTCCTTCCCTCCCATACTGTGTCCTCCTCCACTTCTTCCTTTCTCCCTCACTCCTCATTCTGGCCTCCTCCTCCTCCTCCTCCTCCTCCTTACTGTGTGTTCTCCTTCTTTCCCCTCCTCCTCCCTCACTCCTGCGCTCTCTCCTCCTTCCTCCTCCTATTCCACCTCCTCCCTTCCCTCTCCCTACTGTGTGTTCTTCCTCCTCCTCCTTCCCTCACTGACTCCTGCGCTCTCTCCTCGTCCTCCTCCTCCTCCTCCTCCTCCTCCTCCCGTCTCTTCTCGATCGTAATTTCTCACTCGGGAACCGTCGAATACATATTAATGTTTTGCTCTTCACCTTTTCCTATCTTCTTTTTTCCTCTTCTTTTCTCTCGCCTCTTTATCTTCTCTTTTTGTCTCGCCTCTTTATCTTTTTTTTCATCTCTACTTTTCTTGTTTTTTTTCCTCTCTTTCATTTCTTCATCTTTATTTTTTTTCTTGTCTCCGATTATCTTCATTTTTCCTTATTCTTTTTTTCCTTCATCTCCACTCATTCCATAGTATCGTTTTCCTCCCT